>NC_057767.1:13762475-14009477 GCF_010389155.1 Erigeron canadensis | reverse complement strand
TAAAATTCTAGTCACACACTTCCACTTCCATTCAGGAATCTCTGGTTGTCCGAGTAACCCAACAGGCTTCTGGTGTTCGCTTTCACTCGAAAATACGTCAAGCATTGCCTTACAAACACAAAACATACTTTCTCATGCCAGTCCAATAATACAATCCGTATGTCATGGTACATCTGTAAGTGTAACAACCGTCCCAGAAATGTTCTATTTAAGTTCTTAGAAACGTACATATGCCACTGGATCGGCCAGACAGTTTAACTTATATGAGTTCTAGACGTACTTTAGATGTCATTATGAGCTTATATGAACTTCAATTTGATCTAAATATTATATTGTACGACGAGTTTGTGATTACGTGCAATAATATAATAAGTCGGTTCGTAAATGTTAAAAGTTCCTAAAAGAGTTCAGCCTAAATTAATTGCAAAATGGTCCTTGTAGTTGTGAAATTTCATTTTTATGGTAAGGTATAAATAGAAAGTGTAAAACCCTAAAAGTTTACTATTCATCATCTCCTACCTCTCTTCACACACTCCCCACACCTTAAAACACACACTAAATTCATCTCCTGATTTTGGTTGGTTTGGGTGAAATCTTTGATATCATTAGCTTCCTGGTAATCATCAAAACGTGTTTCTGTAATCGGTTTTGAGGTAATAACAACAAATCTTATGTTTTGATGAAATTAAAAATAAACTTTTAGACTTGTGTTCTTGATGATTTGGTCGATTTTGATGTCAAAAACGTGTTAAAGACTGATGGGTTTATGTTTAAATAAGTCTAGTAACTGTTTTGTGATCAAATTTGGGTCGTAACATGTCTTGATCTTCAAAACCCGTGATTTTGTTAAGTTCAGTCTTATGATTCGTATGCCTGCATCATCAAACGAATTTATCATGCTCAAAACGAAATTAGCTTAAGTTTAGATCCACACCTTACGAAATTAACAAATAACTTCGTTCAATATTGAGCCCAAACGAACTTAATGGTCGTTTCCCATTGTAACGAATTTATAAGCCCTTTTTCCCTCACCCGAAGTCCAGTCTATGTATCTTCCAACGAAAATAATGTTCGTTTCTCTCCAAACGAATTTTAAATTCGTTTTCATAAATGAAATTTCAAATGTTACTGTCATTAAACGAACTTAATAATGCTTGCGAATTTAGGGGCCATTTTCGTACCCGTTCAGATCATACGAAATAAAAGACAAATTCGTTTAAGGGGTTCATGCGAAAATAAAGTCAACTTCGTCTAACAGTTCATGCGAATTTAATGATTAAATTCGTAAGGTTCAGTCAAACGAATTTAAGGTCTAAATTCGTTCAGCTCAGTTCAAACCGACTTAAGGCTCACCTTCGTTCAGTTCATGTACGTAAAGTCCAGTTAAAACTAGTTTGAGTCAAAATGTTCAAAGGACCAAATCATCAGTTCATCAAGGACATTTGTGATTTGAATAATCACTTAGACTAATACATGTACTTCTATATGGTCATTATGTGCATAGGAGTTCGGCAAGGCGTAATTGGATCTCGATAGATATACTTATCTATCTTTGTACTTGTTCACTGTACTAGTTCTCTATATTGTACCAGATCACTGTGAGTTCACTTATCCCCCCCCTCGTACATTTTTAAAAGTTCTTTATCGGGGACTGAAAAGCATGAAAACTATTTTGTACTTATATATACAGACTTATATATATATATCTTCTTGACTGTACTATGTACTATCTTGAGACAGACAGCTATTTTCAGACAGACTACGTACAGACAGACTATTTACAGACAGACTATTTATGTTATGATACTTATTTTCTAAATGTGTGTTCTAGATCTTGAATGGGCAGGATCTTGAATACATTCTTGTATGTACTTGTTGTCTATGTACGAGACCTATGATTTACTGCTATCAATTCATCTCCCACCAGTTCTGGGAATGGACCGTAGGTATATGGACAGCGCTGTTAGGGTAGGCCCATCCTCATTCTCCTCAGGACAGGAGAATGCATATTACCTAGACTTATTGATCACCTGTTCTGATCACATGTTCTGGTCACCGGTTCTGACCTAGTTCATACTTATAGACTATCTGAGTACATGAGTTCCCTGATTTATCATAGCTCGTTATGGCCAAGCGGATTAGCAGTAATAATAGACATACATATTAAGTACATTACAGATTCTAAACTATTGTTATTACAGCAAGGTACATTTGACAGCCATTCAGACTATATGACTTGACTTTTATACATACCAGTACTATGTATATTTATAAAGTACTTTATGTGAATCTCACCAACTACTTTCGTAGTTGACCTTCGAACTTACATGCTTTTCAGGCTAGGTACTAGATCTTAGCATAAGAGTCTTCCGTTCTAAGCTCATCCCTTTGGTGACGGTTCGTGCGTACAAGTCCTGGAGCTACGAAGGCCTTATTGCTATTCCAGTTCAAGTACTGTTCTATGAGACAATTGTTCTGTCCCATGAATTTGACTATTCTGATTCAGTTATATTCCGTAATAACATTTGTACTTCTGATCTAGACTTAAATATGATTTGTAATGACTTTGTTCTCTTGATCTTTGACTAATCTTAATGGCTGTGTTGAACTTGTACTGTGTGCATTTGTACTTGTCTGTGCATCCCGTATATTCCGCTTTAGCGGGGTGTTACAGTTGGTATCAGAGCCCATGGTTATAGTGAACACCGAGTTTTTCCCTAAGGAAAACTTGAGCTATAACTTGATTCCACTCTGAGGTGATCCTTTGATGACCAGTTTGAGTAGTAGGTACTTTTATCATAATTATATGTAACCTGATCAACTACATATAACTAAGATAAAAGCACCTAGGACCTCAAGGTGTGTTATTGAAGGTGTCATCCAATTCTTAGAGCTCAATTAGGAACTTTGTTCAATATCGTGCATGTTCATTTGTTCTCTCCTGGTTCATTCATGCTTGAAAGACTTACGTACTAGTACATCATCTATAGGCCTTAGAGCTTATATGATTATAGGTCCTTGACGTACGACCGACGACTGTTTTATTTATATAACGTGCTATCAATGATCATTGTATATACGCACCACGTGCTTGGAGTTACAGACTTATACGAATCGTAATCAAGTTCTTATTTCTATCTTTTAGGGGCATAAGGAAGAATGCCGCCTAAGAGAGGGAGAGAGCCAAGAGCCGTACCCACTGCCGAAACCGTCGTTGAGCCCGAGCCTCAACCTAATACTACTATCAACTTTACTCTAGAAGATGTAGCAGATCTTATCACCAACCGCATGAATGCGATGATACCCAACATTGCTACTCAAGTTGCTCAGATGTTAGCGATCCCGTTGACTGAAGGCACCAAGAAGACGCAGGAAGAACAAGAGCAGAACCAAGTAGTGCACAGTGATTCTGAAGGTGCCAGTCAGATTAACACCAAAGCTGCTACTGAGGGCAGAGTTACCCGCAGCAGAGGTTGTTCATTCAGAACCTTCACTCAGTGCAAACCCCCAGTTTATACCGGAGAAAAGGGAGCTTCGGAGTTGTTGATGTGGTTTGAGAACATGGAGGAGGCTTTATATCACACTGAGACTGCAGAGGAGAAGATGGTTGAGCATGCTACTAGTCAGTTCGATGGTGCTGCCAGGTCGTGGTGGACTGGCGTTGTTTCTACTGATGGCAGAAAGACTGCATATGCTCACACTTGGGAAGAACTCCAGAAGATGATGAGGGCTGAGTTCTGCACCAAGGATGCGTTGCAAGAGTTAGAGCAGGAGTTTTGGGACTTGAAGATGAAGGGAATGGAGATTGAGAAGTATATCTTGAGGTTCAACGAGCTTGCCAGACTTGTACCACATCTAGCATCTACTGAGGAGAAGAAGATTGATCGCTTTATCTGGGGTTTGATCCCAGAAGTTCGTCGTGCTCTCACTAGCAAGGGTCCTAAGACTATGTCCAGAGCCACTGTATTGGCTAAGACTTTGACCAAGGACATCATCAGATCCGGGGATGTGTTGGAGAGTGTTGAGAAGGGAAAGAGAAAAGCTGAAGAGGTTGTTGAGAAGAAAGTTGAGCCCCCAAGTAAAAAGGGGAAGATTTTGAAGAATTATGCTGTGACAACTGTACCTGAGCCGCCTAGGTATTCTGGAACTGCTCCTAAGTGCTCCCAGTGCCATCTTCACCACACTGGTGCTTGCCCCACTTGTTACAAGTGCCAAGGCATTGGGCACTTGGCTAGGTACTGCAATGTTGTGTCGACAAACATGATCAGAGCTAATCCTCCGCCAATGAACAGAAATCCTCAGATGAGGAATGACAGACTTCCTCTACCACCTCCTGCACCAGTTCACAGAAATCAGAATCAGATTCAGAACGCCCATGTTCAGCGTGATGCTCATCCACGCGGACCAAGACAGCAGAACCAGAACCGCCAGCACCAGCAAAACCGACAGGCCCTGCTAACGCTCGAGTTTTCGCTCTGAACGCTGAGGAAGCTCGTCAGAACCCACGGGTTGTGACAGGTACTTTTCTTCTGAACGATCATTATGCTTCAGCACTATTTGACTCCGGTGCTGAACGTAGCTTTGTTGCATTAGACTTTAAAGCTAAGACTGACATGAACACTGGCAGACTAAATGATAAGTATGTAGTAGAGTACGCTAATGGCCAACAGTACGGCACTAATGAAATTGCTCTAGACTGTCCCTTGGTTTTAGTAGACAAGACTTTTACGATTGACCTAATTCCTGTTGAACTTAGTAGTTTTGATGTTATCGTGGGAATGGACTGGCTATCCAAACACCACGCGACTATTTGTTGCCATGAGAAAACAGTTCATATACCACTCCAGAACAGTGAGATCCTGATAGTACAAGGCGATAAGTCCACGAACGAGCTAAAGATCGTCTCAGCCATGAAGTTCCGCAAGTACTTAGACAAGAAAGACCATCTCGTGTACTTAGCTCATGTCATTGACAAAAGTGCTAAAGAACTTAAAGTTCAAGACATCCCCATCGTTCGGGACTTTCCAGATGTCTTTCCTGACGACTTACCAGGTGTACCACCTGTGAGACAAGTCGAGTTCAATATTGATCTTGTTCCCGGTGCAGCACCTGTCGCTAAGGCACCGTATCGTCTAGCTCCTCCTGAAATGCAAGAACTGTCCAATCAATTACAAGAACTCTTGAGCAAAGGCTTTATCCATCCCAGTTCATCCCCTTGGGGTTCACCGACCTTGTTCGTTAAAAAGAAAGATGGCTCAATGAGAATGTGCATAGACTATCGAGAACTGAACAAACTAACCATCAAGAACTGGTATCCTTTGCCTCGCATAGACGATCTATTTGATCAATTGCAAGGTGCCTCGTACTTTTCTAAGATCGATCTACGTTCGGGCTATCACCAGATTCGTGTTCAAGATGGTGATGTCCCAAAGACAGCCTTTCGTACTCGCTATGGTCATTACGAGTTCCTCGTTATGCCATTTGGTCTAACTAATGCTCCAGCTACTTTCATGGACTTGATGAATCGTGTCTGTCGTCCGTTCTTAGACAAATTCGTGATCGTGTTCATTGACGATATTCTCGTATACTCCCGAAACAAGACCGACCATGAGCAACACTTACGTTCTGTTCTTCAACTCTTACGAAAAGAAGAGTTATATGCCAAATTCTCAAAGTGCGAATTCTGGCTTCGCCAAGTACAGTTCTTAGGTCATATTGTAAACAAGGAGGGCATTCATGTTGATCCGGCCAAGGTTGAAGCCATCAAGAAGTGGGAGGCCCCGATAACTCCCACTGAAGTTCGTAGTTTCCTCGGATTAGCTGGTTATTATCGTCGTTTCATCGAAAACTTTTCTAAGATCGCACTACCCTTGACACAAATGACGCAAAAGACTCGAGACTTCATTTGGGGTGATCAGCAAGAACAAGCATTCCAAACCTTAAAAGACAAACTGTGTAAAGCACCTGTCCTAGCTTTACCAGATGGCACTGAAGACTTTGTGGTGTACTGTGACGCTTCACATCAAGGTCTAGGCTGTGTACTGATGCAAAGAAGCAAGGTGATCGCCTTTGCATCCAGACAACTCAAAGTGCACGAAAAGAACTATACCACCCACGACCTAGAACTTGGAGCAGTTGTGTTCGCTTTGAAGATTTGGAGGCATTACTTATACGGAACCAAGTGTACTATCTTTACCGATCACAAGAGCTTGCACCATGTATTCAACCAGAAAGAGTTGAACATGAGACAGAGGCGTTGGGTGGAATTGCTGAATGATTATGACTGTGAAATCAAGTACCATCCCGGAAAGGCGAATGTAGTAGCCGACGCGCTGAGCAGAAAAGAACGAGTCAAAATCCTATCCATTAAGGAGGCAGATCGTACAGACTTGAGACAACTTGTGATCGAAGGCCAAGAGTTCGGCTTGAGATCGAAAGACAGTATAAAAGCTGAGCGGTTAGGACCCATCGCTCAGGAATTCGAAGTTGATGATAATGGAGTCAGAAAGTTCAAGAGCCGAGTTTGGATCCCTACAGCTAATGGTGTTCGAGAGATCATCATGCAGGAAGCTCACCGTTCTAAATACTCGATTCATCCCGGCGCGGACAAAATGTACAAGAACTTAAAGCTAGACTATTGGTGGCCTGGGATGAAGAGAGAGATCTTTGAGTACGTCAGTAGATGTCTGACATGTTCTAAAGTCAAGATCGAACATCAGAAACCTTCTGGATTGTTGAAGCAATTGGAAATCCCGATGTGGAAATGGGAAGACATTACTATGGACTTCATTATGAAACTGCCTCGTACGAAGAACAACCATAACTCCATTTGGGTTATTGTAGACAGACTGACGAAATCAGCCCGTTTTCTTCCTATTCGAGATGACTACTCACTGGAGAGACTTGCTGAGATCTATATAGACGATATCGTAACTAAGTACGGTGTTCCTTTATCGATTGTATCTGACCGTGATCCGCGCTTCACGTCCGACTTTTGGCAATCACTTCAAGAAGCGTTAGGTACTAGACTTAATCTGAGCACCGCTTATCACCCATAGTCAGACGGGCAAAGCGAACGCACTATTCAGACTCTGGAAGACATGCTCCGTTCTTGTGCATTAGAGTTTAAAGGGAGTTGGGATAAACATCTCCCGTTGATCGAGTTCTCGTACAATAACAGCTATCACACGAGTATTCAGTGTGCACCGTTCGAGGCTTTATATGGTCGTAAATGCCGGTCACCATTGTGTTGGCTAGACGCCGGTGAAAGGAGCTGGATGAGGCTTCCAGTTGTGCAGACCACCATAGACAAGATAGTTGTTATCAAGGAAAAGCTTAAGGCAGCTCAAGACAGACAAAAATCCTATGCAGACAGACGCCGTAAACCTCTTGAGTTCGAGGTGGGCGACAAAGTTCTTTTGAAAGTTTCCCCATGGAAAGGTACTGCCCGGTTCGGCAAGAGAGGCAAGTTGGCGCCTCGGTACATAGGACCATATAAGGTCATTAAACGTGTAGGACCAGTAGCGTACAAACTGGAACTACCGTTAGAGCTCGGCAATGTTCATGACACGTTCCACGTATCCAATCTTAAGAAGTGCATGGCTGACGACCCGACCATCATTCCTGTTAAGGATGTTCACATAGACGAAGGGCTCGAGTTCACCGAAGAGCCTATCGAAATCGTAGACAAAGATGCTAAGCAGACAAGACAAAGCCGCGTACCCCTAGTTCGTGTACGTTGGAGTACTAGACACGGGTATAATGACACCTGGGAACGCGAGGACTTCATTAAGAAGAAGTACCCTCATCTTTTTGACCGACGAGACTCTTAATTTCGAGGACGAAATCTTCCAAGTGGGGGAGAATGTAACAACCGTCCCAGAAATGTTCTATTTAAGTTCTTAGAAACGTACATATGCCACTGGATCGGCCAGACAGTTTAACTTATATGAGTTCTAGACGTACTTTAGATGTTCATTATGAGCTTATATGAACTTCAATTTGATCTAAATATTAATATTGTACGACGAGTTTGTGATTACGTACAATAATATAATAAGTCGGTTCGTAAATGTTAAAAGTGCCTAAAAGAGTTCAGCCTAAATTAATTGCAAAATGGTCCTTCTAGTTGTGAAATTTCATTTTTATGGTAAGGTATAAATAGAAAGTGTAAAACCCTAAAAGTTTAGTATTCATCATCTCCTACCTCTCTTCACACACTCCCCACACCTTAGAACACACACTAAATTCATCTCCTGATTTTGGTTGGTTTGGGTGAAATCTTTGATATCATTAGCTTCCTGGTAATCATCAAAACGTGTTTCTGTAATCGGTTTTGAGGTAATAACAACAAATCTTATGTTTTGATGAAATTAAAAATAAACTTTTAGACTTGTGTTCTTGATGATTTGGTCGATTTTGATGTCAAAAACGGGTTAAAGATTGATGGGTTTATGTTTAAATAAGTCTAGTAACTGTTTTGTGATCAAATTTGGGTCGTAACATGTCTTGATCTTCAAAACCCGTGATTTTGTTAAGTTCAGTCTTATGATTCGTATGCCTGCATCATCAAACGAATTTATCATGCTCAAAACGAAATTAGCTTAAGTTTAGATCCACACCTTACGAAATTAACAAATAACTTCGTTCAATATTGAGCCCAAACGAACTTAATGGTCGTTTCCCATTGTAACGAATTTATAAGCCCTTTTTCCCTCACCCGAAGTCCAGTCTATGTATCTTCCAACGAAAATAATGTTCGTTTCTCTCCAAACGAATTTTAAATTCGTTTTCATAAATGAAATTTCAAATGTTACTGTCATTAAACGAACTTAATAATGCTTGCGAATTTAGGGGCCATTTTCGTACCCGTTCAGATCATACGGAAATAAAAGACAAATTCGTTTAAGGGGTTCATGCGAAAATAAAGTCAACTTTGTCTAACAGTTCATGCGAATTTAATGATTAAATTCGTAAGGTTCAGTCAAACGAATTTAAGGTCTAAATTCGTTTAGCTCAGTTCAAACCGACTTAAGGCTCACCTTCGTTCAGTTCATGTACGTAAAGTCCAGTTAAAACTAGTTTGAGTCAAAATGTTCAAAGGGCCAAATCATCAGTTCATCAAGGACATTTGTGATTTGAATAATCACTTAGACTAATAGATGTACTTTTATATGGTCATTATGTGCATAGGAGTTCGGCAAGGCGTAATTGGATCTCGATAGATATACTTATCTATCTTTGTACTTGTTCACTGTACTAGTTCTCTATATTGTACCAGATCACTTTGAGTTCACTTATCCCCCCCCCCCTCCGTACATTTTTTTAAAAGTTCTTTATCGGGGACTGAAAAGCATGAAAACTATTTTGTACTTATATATATACAGGCTTATATATATATATATCTTCTTGATTGTACTATGTATTATCTTGAGACAGATAGGCTATTTTCAGACAGACTACGTACAGACAGACTATTTACAGACAGACTATTTATGTTATGATACTTATTTTCTAAATGTGTGTTCTAGATCTTGAATGGGCAGGATCTTGAATACATTCTTGTATGTACTTGTTGTCTATGTACGAGACCTATGATTTACTGCTATCAATTCATCTCCCACCAGTTCTGGGAATGGACCGTAGGTATATGGACAGCGCTGTTAGGGTAGGCCCATCCTCATTCTCCTCAGGACAGGAGAATGCATATTACCTAGACTTATTGATCACCTGTTCTGATCACATGTTCTGGTCACCGGTTCTGACCTAGTTCATACTTATAGACTATCTGAGTACATGAGTTCCCTAATTTATCATAGCTCGTTATGGCCAAGCGGATTAGCAGTAATAATAGACATACATGTTAAGTACATTACAGATTCTAAACTATTGTTATTACAGCAAGGTACATTTGACAGCCATTCAGACTATATGACTTGACTTTTATACATACCAGTACTATGTATATTTATAAAGTACTTTATGTGAATCTCACCAACTACTTTCGTAGTTGACCTTCGAACTTACATGCTTTTCAGGCTAGGTTCTAGATCTCAGCATAAGAGTCTTCCGTTCTAAGCTCATTCCCTTGGTGGCGGTTCAAGCGTACAAGTCCTGGAGCTACGAAGGCCTTATTGCTATTCCAGTTCAAGTACTGTTCTATGAGACAATTGTTCTGTCCCATGAATTTGACTATTCTGATTCAGTTATATTCCGTAATAACATTTGTACTTCTGATCTAGACTTAAATATGATTTGTAATGACTTTGTTCTCTTGATCTTTGACTAATCTTAATGGCTGTGTTGAACTTGTACTGTGTGCATTTGTACTTGTCTGTGCATCCCGTATATTCCGCTTTAGCGGGGTGTTACAGTAAGTATCAGAGCCCATGGTTATAGTATTGAATGAACCTTGCTAGGATCTATATGTATTCCCTTCTTGCTTACAACATGTCTCAAAAAGCGTACCTCATTCAGCCAGAATTCACATTTAGAGAACTTTCCATACAGTTTTTCTTTCTTCAACAATTCCGGTACATTTCTTAAGTGTTCAGTATGTTCCTCTTTTGTCTTTGAGTAGTTCAAAATGTTGTCAATAAACACGATAACGAACTTGTCCAAATACAGTCAACACACTTTATTCTTCAAGTCTATGCATACTGCCGAGGCGATAGTTAATCCAAAGGGCATCACTGTAAATTCGAATTGTCCGTATGTCGTCCTCATGTACACGTAATTGGTGATACCCTGAACATAAGTCAATCTTTGAGAAGCACTTTGCACTTTGGAGCTGGTCGAATAGATCGTCAATCCTAAGAAGGGGATAACGATTCTTCACTGGCTCACGATAGTCGATACATATACAAAATCAACCATCCTTCTCTTTGACGAATAAAACACGTGGTCTCCATGGTGACTGACTAGGTCCAACTAATTCCCTTGTCTTTAAGTTCTTTTAGTTGCACGGCCAACTCGTGTAATTCAACCATTGGTAGTCTATAAGGGGATTTTTGCTACAGGAATTGTGTTAGGAACAAGGCTAAATACAAGAATCAAATTGTCAAGATGGAGGTAAGCCGGGTAGATCATCAGGGAAAACATCCTGATAGTCACGAACGACGGGGACATCAGTTAAGTTAACCTCTTTAACAGACGCACTCATGACATGCCCCTCAAAAGGCTCAAACCACTCACACTGAACTTCTAGTATCTCGCCATTAGGTAGGAATAAGAAAGTGGGTTATAAAGAAAAACCTTAGCGTTGATATCTCATAGAGCATGATAAAGATAAAAAAATGGTAAAAGTTATGACCTTTTGGAACTTAATCTTCTGAATCAAAAGTTAAAAAGGGAATTATATTAATTTTTGCAGTACATAGTATCGTCGCATCGACCAATGACATCCAGTCCATATCAACAATAACGTCAAAACTCCCTTTTGAAAAGGTACTAAGTCAATAAAGAAAGCATAGTCATTAAGAACTAATGTGCACGAATGAATGACCCGGTCTTGTCTGTCTAGCTCTAAGGTATCCATTTGTACGTCAAAAAAAATATATATATATACATAAGACTTGGTCTAGTATTCAATAAGGAAACAAAACTGGTCGCGGCAAAACTATAGTCAGCTCTCGAGTCAAAGAACAGTAGCATAAAGATCATTTAGAAGAAAGTCCCAGTAGCACCATCGAATCATTACGAGTCTCTGTTGCATTTAGTACATACGTACGACCTCTAGCAGCTAGAACTTGATTGCCTCTGAGGACATGTGTTCAGGGTAGTCTCCTCTGATTCAATGATAACCCATTGAACGGTGCCCTCTGAATTCTTGATTCCCTACCGTAACTTGCAAAATGCCTAGTCTTATGGCAGCTGAAAGATGTCATGGAATTTGATTCTCCGCATGTATGAAGATTACACTTTGTATACTAAGGGCAAGGACCCACATATTGCTTTTTGCTGACATTGCCTTGCCTCCATTATGCCTTTTACCAACAGATTGCCAAGCTTTCTCACTACTACTTACCCCACTACTTTCCTTCGTCTTTGTCCTAACAGCCAAAAGAGTCCCACACTAAATCAACTCATCAGTCATAGCCTTGTATCTCAATATAGCCTCTTCCAGAGTAAGCGGATGAACAACAACCATAATCGACCTAACCCAAGGGGTCAACCTACGAAGATACTCCTCGATGCCTTTGCTCTCGGATTAACCAATCGTGAAACCATCCTTGACAACTCACTCAAACATGTAGCGTAACGAACATGATCAGCACCAATCATCTTATACTCCAAAAGTTCTCGATATAATCTTTTCAGTTCAGTTGCCTTGCAGAACTTTCTCACCAACAACTCCTTAAAATTTTAACATGACATCGCTTTGGCCACTACTCTGCTTCTAGCTCAACATTGACCATTCCACCAAGACAACGCATCCAAGGTAAAGAAATTGCCCTATAACTGAACCTTTGACCAGGTGTACACTCACTAATGTCAATCACAGCTTCCGTCTATCTAATCATTGAATAAATATGCCTGCTCCACCTCTGCCACATAATCTTGCATGCCACATTCCTTGACGATTTTGTAAGTAAAACATCTGACACCACTTCTGGTCTCTTTTAGTACATTTCCTATACGAATTCTCTAATCAGCATCTTCATATTATTCACTAGTCTTTTCATTCACTTCTTCCTCATACTGTGCATCCTCAGCTTCATTATAAGTCGTCCCTTCATTCGTCGCATTTCGTGTCAGGACAACATTGATGACTTAAGTAATTGCGACAATCGTCTCCGTTTGCAGTAGCTCTCATCTCACCGTTATTCCGCACACGTTAGTATACCTTTGGAACGTTATTCGCGAAGAAACACTCAAAAATGTCAATGCCTATGTCACATGTTACACTCAGCAAGCTCTCTCTTCTTATGGTCTAAGGGATGCTATCTAAAACTTCAACTACTCATGCAGTCCATGTCAATGCAATACATATATACATATATATATACTACTAATATATAATCCTATATCGTAGTTAAAATGTGGTCCGAATCTAACACCTACATCTGTTGCACTAGCGGTCTATGTATACAGGGTGTACCAGCGGCTAACCCTCCACACCCCTAGTACATCTAATGCAAGGTCGGATCGCGGTACTGGTATGCTCTCTAGTTATTGGCTCGGTATGTATACAGGGTGTACCAGCGGCTAACCCTCCACCTAACCAACACCCATTAAGCAGACCAGGGTTGCTACCACACTCTCACTACAAGTGCAATCACTGATGTCAATAACTGTCGCAAGGCATGGCGGTAATCATAGAATAGTTGATCAGGCTTTTCTATGATTATCGCTATGCGATACTAGTTAGCGCCATCACTTCATCTTGCTCTAATACACATAAATAGTCACAATAACACCGAAAGCACACAGTCACCAAATGATAGCCATAGTCAAAATAAACACAGGGATAATAAGTCTAACAGAATATGAACTCAAAATATAAGCGACGTTAGCACGTCTAGAATGCATCTATGATTCCTATCGTAAATGCTATACGGGGTTCTTAGGTTATAGTCTAGGCTTTTCCACCTAATTCTCTACAACCACGGCTCTGATACCATTCTGTAACACCCCACCATTGGCGGAAACATGAGGTGTCATGAAAAGTACAGCACGATATGGAATTACATAAATACTGCTAAATGAATCAGAATATAGTAAATATATTCCTAAAAACATGAGTTCAAAGTCAAAACAATGCTAAAATAGCTTATTACAACCAAGTCCATAAAGAAATGATCCAAGGCATGTAGCCTTAAAGTCTGACAATAAATAAAGGAGCACTAATCTCCGAAGTTCAAGCCTAGCATAGCAGTCTTTATCCCTGATTAGCCTGAGTACCTGAAAAGTATACTAAAATGTGTCAACACAAAGGTTGGTGAGTTCGTAGGTTTTAGATAAAAAGTACAGTAATAAATAAGTTTTATGTCAATTATTTAGAAACAAAATAGGTAGATGTTCAATATATAGTGAGCAGAGCTACGCCATAGTCCAAGTACTCAAAGAGTGACCTTACGGTACCTGCCTTAGATAATGATATGTGGCCTTACAGTTCAACAACTTGCCTTGGTGGCCTTACAGTTAAACAACTTGCCTTAATATAAGTCTCCAATGCACACAATAAGTACGTCTCAATAAGCACAATCATTAAGCACATAATCACACATACAAACAAAAACAAGCACGTCACATGGCATCAGTAACTCTATAAGAACCAGCTCTATATTGAACATAATAAATATCGACAAACTGTTTTAAAAAGTAGCAGTATACTTTCCACCCCAAAGCACGTAAAAAGAGGGGCTACGAAACTCACCTGAAAAGTGTTATGAAAGTATAACGAACGAGCACGACAAGCACAATCAAAGTCCACGACAAACAACACCTACCAATAATACATGACAAGTCACAATGAAAGTCTTTGTTCTTAAGTCTTAGCCTATTAGAAATGCCTTTAAGTGCACATGTCTTTATTTAACTTCTAAAACGACGTTTGACAAAATTCGAATAAACCGAACAAGAGTCTGGATTTGACAACAAAGTCCTTTATTAAGTTCAAACACATTATTATATCAATACAACGTCATTTGAAATCATTTTATAGTACAAAATAAGTTTCACTCGAATTTTAATCAAAACTAGACGAAACCGGAGATTTTACCGAAAAGCTTACGAAACTGAAACGAGTAGAGGTTGAGCTCAACCTAATGGTTGAACTCGACCAACTAAAGCCCAAATATGTTATTTTAAAATCTTTTATTCATATGTTAGCCAATTGGACCAAAACTACACCTTTTGAGAAAACTAGTCAAGTTTAAGAACCGAATAAGCGCGTATGGACACGATAGGCTAATGAAATCGACTATATAAGTAGGGAAGTGGTTGAACTCAACCATGAAAGGTGTATTTTGACCTGGGCAGAGGTCAAAATGAGTTTATTCCAAGTCTTAAAGGTCCGAGAGTTAAAACAAGTCAAACTATGAACCTTACGAGTCGTTTAAGCGACAAAAGTCAACAGAGGGTCAACCTAGACCACCAGAGGTCGAGCTTGACCAGGTAGAGGTCGAGCTAGACCTGCATAGGTCGAGCTAGACCAGACTAGGTCGAGCTAGACCTAGCCGGTTGAGGAAAACGAACGATTTTGACGCGATTTTGTTAAAATAACGAGATCTAAGGCTAGCCAATTCATACCCATGAGTCTTGATTGCACAAAAGTGTCACAAATCAGTACAAAAAGGGTGAAGTTCAACCGATTTCATACATCATGTGATCGACAATTGCACAACCTTAATCTTGGATACGGAATCGACTAGTCTTAGAGTCTTTTAGCCAAGTAAATGATATCTTCAATTCTTGTAGTTGCACATAATCCGAACTACATGAGTGCATAATGTATCAAATCAAAGCCTTAATCAAGGTTCAATTCGTTTCTTACACACAATTGTAACCGAAATTGCACAATCAACAATCAAAGACATGATTCACTTAACTTTTGATAAGAACCGAAAGAGTAAACATATATATATACATATAAAAATGAATTGGAGAGATTAAGAACAGAACTTACACAAGTTTTTGATGAAGAGAGTGATAATATTCACTTGTTTCTTGATCAAAGATTGAAGCCTTGATTGATTGAAAGCGTTTAGAACCGAAATCGAGAGAATGATTTAAGAGAGGATTTGAAAGACAAACTCTTTTCTCTTCTTGTCTATGAAATCTGGATTTTTGTGATGAAAAAGTGATTTTTAAAGATAACCTTAGAGAGAAATCTTATGTGTGTAAAACCTTTTTGATAAAATGAAAGAACAAACTATATATAGGCATGAATATGGTGGAATTCAACCATGGTCGAACTCAACCAGGTCTAACTCAACTAAGTCCACCTCAACCAGGTCGAGCTCGACCCATATCTGTAAACTAGACTCTTTTACGAAATTGTGGCCGTTCGAATAATCAAAAACGGAGTTACAATTTGAAAGTTATGACCAAAACAAAATCAATACGTTTTTCTTTTGTCGACTCGTTTAATTAATTAAAACGACGCCGTATACTGCAAAGGTAAATGATATCCGTTGATTCGCTTAATGTTTTGAAAGTTCATTTTAACTTTATTTGGCATTTCTATGAGGCAACTAGTCTTCTTCAATCATTTGCTCCAAGTCTTAAAAAGTTAAAGGCACTAGTACTCAATAAACATGTCTTGTCTTATTCATACTCTAATCCATATAGCCACACGTCTAAAGACTTAAATTGATAGTTAATGACCTTCTACAAATGGAAAAGTATAGTCAGACGAACGCTCAGGTGACGGTTGTCACACTACCTCACTTTACTAACCCATTTTTACTACCTCAACATTACTACCCCATTTTACATCAAGTTTTATGAAAATCAAACATTATTTTATTTAGATTTAGCTTTAACAACATTGTTTTTTTGTCCTAAATATCTCTACAAACTCATATTTTACATATTCAAGGTATAAAATCAAAACCCACTTAATGCTCTTCTTTTTGGTATTTTTGGTTTTACTTGTAATACACGCACCACAACGCCAAGTATCGAACTTTTTACGTCCAAAACGTTTAGAAACATATATTACAACATTTGTCAATGTTTCGTGTGATTTCGTTAACAAAATCTTGAGATATAAGAATTTTTGTACACTTTTTATAAACTTTGTTCAAATGGGTTTTTGAGTTTAAGTCTGTTTCAGAGTTTACGACTTTGGTATTGTTTTTCTATCATATTTGTGGTCTAAAAGTACAATCTGATGATAAGAACACTTTTCCAATCAAAAGAAACGATTAGGGTTTTCTAGAACAAAATTGGGGTAGAACAATTCTGATTTGTAACCCCGTCACCTAATTTACGACCCCGTTCACTATTCCAATTTCATTTTGTCTTCTAGTGAAATAAGACCCCAAAACTTGTTACCTCGCAATTGAGATTTACGACCTAGCAATATCAATTTAGCCTCTTATTTTCAATTTAGCCTCTTATTTCTAATTTAGCCTCTTATTTCCAATTTAGCCTCTTATTTTATCCTCTCAATTTCATTTTGTCTTTTAGTGAAATACTACCCTAAATTCTCAATTAAGACCCCAACTTCAATTTAAAACCCCAAATTTAATTTAAGACCTCAACTTTCAATTGAGACCTCAAATTTTGATTGCTACCTCGATTTAGTCAACCTTGGTCAACTTTGGTCGGTTTATTCAACTTTGGTCGGTTTAGTCAACCTTGGTCAACTTTGGTCGGTTTAGTCAACTTTAGTCGATTTGGTCAACTTAGTCAAACTCGTAATTTGGTCAACTTTGGTCAAACTCGTAAAATCTGGTCGAAGTCAAACTAGTACGCTTTTGGACAACTTGGTCAACACTTGGCGACACGTTATGAGCACATTTACCTATATTAAATGAATACTTAATTGTGATAACTTGTAACAGATTAACTGCGTACCGGTTACATGCTTTCTGATATCTTTTGTAGCTTGATCTTGTTGCTAGCAGTCAGGTGACTTTCGTAGCCCCTCTTTAATATGTTTTGGGGTGGAAGGATACTCGTGCCTTTGTGTCTATCATCATTTATGGCTATTTGACTGTATTGTATGATGTGCACTGTGATACTTGATACTTGATACTTGATACTTATGTTGGAGTTTAAGATGCTTGATACTTGATACTAATGGTGGAGTTGGAGGCACCAGACACTTGATACTTCATACTTATGTTGGAGTTTGAGATGCTTGATACTTGATACTTATGGTGGAGTGGGAGGCACCAGATACTTGATAATGTATACTTGCACCTTAGGCCTGGTATACTGTTAGTGCTGGTGGCATAGAGATACTTGATTCTTGCTATCATAAGTAAGTTGATAGCCATATTGTTGTGTGGATCTTGATGATATTTCGACCTGGCACCATAACTTGATACTTGTTTACAAAACCTACAAACTCACCAACCATTGAGTATCCTTTCAGATGAGCATGTGAATCGTGTTAGAGGTGGCTAAGGAGCATAGCATGGTGACCTGTAGGAGACCGGACTAGGATTTTGGAGCTGCATATCTTATGTTTTGTTATGTTTGCTATATGTTTAGACTATGGCATTATGCCTAAGTGTTAATCCCTTGCGTGGGAGTTTTATCTATGTTTTTATTTGAATTTTGACTCTATGTTGGATATTTATGTTTAAATTCTTTGAAATGTGTGTTATTTAAGTATTCATGTATGTTAGAGCACATAAAGTGCACAATTTGTTGTCCGATGCAATAATTCTAAAAGGCTGAGAAATTCGTACAATTATGCTTACGAAGTTTAAGTTCGTAAGAACTATTAACTTCGTACATATATGCCTTACGAAGATTAAGTTCGTAAGAACTATTAAGTTAGTAAGGCCCAGCCCGTTTGTACGAATTTGACAGCCCAGTCTGTTTGTACAGCCTATAAATATAAGTCTTAGGTCACGAATTTAGGTTGATGATTTAGTTGCAACAAAGAGTCATTCACTAGGTTCTGGAGGTAGAGATCTATACCTCGAGATATCGCCCAAACTATCACGATTCGTCTCAATGATTGTAATCCGTAATCATTGTAGATGTTTTTCATTCGGATTCATTTTGTAATCATATGATTAATGATAGTATTTTCGTGTTTATCTCCTATTCTTATTATCTTCGTGTGTGTTTATCATGATAATCATTAATTAACCCTAAAGACGATCATAGACGGATTCCGCACATCTATGATTGTTAGATCTCGTGTTAATCGATCCGGGAACGTGCTGAAACACGTTTTCACAATGTAGCTACTCTAACTAATATCCATGACGCGTGTACTACGCGTCGCATCCCAAGTTTTCCGTGTAGATGTAGATTCATCGTGACAATCGCAACATAGTTCTGATTATCGTTTATGTTTTAGGAACTATGTTTGACGTTTGTAAAATGGTGTAAGATTTGAAACTTGAGGTGTTTATTCTGAATCAATCTGTTATCAACTTAACTAGTCAAAACTCCATGTTCAAGAAAGAAAACGACTCTTTATTTGCCAAAATTCTGGTTTGGTAAAACAAGAAAGTCTTTACCAAGATAAGATTCGTGCATCTGATAAGGATATTCTTGCACTGAAAGAAAAATTAAAGGAGTCAGTCTTAATGGAAAAAGTGGGAAATGAACAATATGCTCAACTAACTGAAGACTTTTCTAAAAAGGAGAAAGAATTAGTTGATGCAAAGTTGGAGATAGTTAAGCTTAATACAAGACTAGATCAAATTAGGGGATCTGATTTAATAAGATCAATGCAGATGCAAAAACCTGTACCACGGGATTCAAAAGACAAAAGTGGTTTGGGTATGAGTTATAATGAGGTTAGAGGTCCATTCAATGATAATTATACTGAGTCTCTAACACAGCTTACTGAAAAGGTCGATATTGGTGAAATTGGTCCGATCGTTTCAGAAAAACAAAATGTTGATCCTAAGACCCCTAAAAGCTCAATTGATAAAATTAAGGAGCTTAACAAGAAACATAAGCTTGAAAGTTCATTTGTTAAACCAGTGGATCCTAAGAATGGAGTTTATGATGCTAGTGCTCCTAAAGGATCTAGTCAAGTGAATTCAACTTGTCCTGTCGATAAGAACATTAAATGTTTTACAATGAAGGGATGTGATACTGTTTTTACATCCACTGAAATTGATTTTGAAAAGATAGATCGTGACAAGATTGATAAAGTATGGAATAAGGATGAATCTACGTCTAGTGGAGTCCCCTTAACTTCATACACGACTCATAAGAATTCTCAAAAGAAAGTACATTTTTCCGATAAAAATGAGTCAACTGGTTTATCAAAAGAAGAGTCAGCCACAATTGAACTTAAGGAATGTTTAGGCATGACTCCAGCTGAGTTTGATGTTAAAGCTAAGAAAGCAAGAGCTAAAAAATCTTGTTTCTATTGTTATGAAGTAGGACATGTTTATAGTTGCTGTCCAAACAGGAAACGAAGATGTCCAGAAAAGGGTATGTCCTCTGGAGGATCTAGTGACTCAGATATTGTTGCTCATGACAATAGATCTAAGACTCCAAAACGACAGGGACCTTCACAGAATACTACTTCTAGTAGTGTAAGTCCGAGTTGTTCTCGTACACCTCAAAGGAGTTATTCACCTAGGAAGATGGCTCAGCAAAATCGATCTCCTCCTTCTATAATTAATAGTTCGTCTAAATTCTATGATCGATTAGGGAGTCAACCTCGATTTGGTACTCACTCACCAAGGAATTCACCTCCTAAGACTCGTTTCACTTCACCTAAGAAACAGTCAATGACACCATCTTCATCCAAGGCTCCTTTACAGAGCGATGGATATTGGACCGAATTGATCATCAGAGATGAATTTGGAAAACCTAAACCTCAAAAGGTTTGGGTTCCCTTCAGAAACTAACCATCTTATTGTCTGATGTGCAGGGAGAACCAAGGAAGCCTATCAGTCTTTGGTATGTTGACAGTGGATGCTCTTGGCACATGACAAGGGACAAGAATGTGTTGTCCAATTATGAAGATGTAAATGGTTCGTATGTTAGTTTCGCAGGTCCCAAGGGCGGCAACATCTCGGGCCAAGGTGATGTTGTCAATGGGAAGATTATGCTGGAGAAAGTCAATTATGTGGAACAGTTAGCACATAATTTATTAAGTGTTTCTCAGATTTGTGACAAGGGTAACAATGTCCATTTTACTAAGAAAGAAGCACTTACATTGAAACCAGGATATGTTATTCCTGAAGACTAGATCCTGCTAAAAGCTCATAGGAAGAGAGACATCTATGGCCTTGTGTTAGGTGTTGATGATCCAAAGGAGTCTGTTTGCTTGTTATCGAAAGCAAATGAATCTGAATCTTTACTATGGCATAGAAGAATGAGACATATCAATTTCCAAAAGATGAATGACATTGTCAAACATGGTTTAGTTGACAGCGTTCCCATGAAATGGTTTGGAATGGAAGACAAATGTGTACCTTGTCTGAAAGGGAAACAGCAAAAGTCTGCCCATAAACCGAAACAAGAAAATTCTATTTCCAATCCTTTCGAGTTACTTCACATGGATTTATTTGGTCCAGTGAATGTAAGAAGTATCGGTGGGATGTATTACTATTTGGTGGTTACTGATGATTACTCGAGATTCTCATGGGTATTCTTTTTTAAATCGAAAGATGAAACTCCGCAGATTTTGATAAATTTCTTTGTCGAAACTGAAAACATTTATGGAGTTCGTGTTAAGAGAATCAGGAGTGACAACGGAACTGAATTCAAGAATAATATGATGGATGTCTTTTGTTTGTCAAAGGGAATTCAACATCAATACAGTTCTCCGTATGAACCACAATAGAATGGAGTTGCTGAAGGAAAGAATAGGACTCTAATCGAGATAGCCAGAACTATGCTTTCAGATTCAGGGCTTCCTACTATGTTTTGGGCGGAGGAAGTGAATACAGCTTGTCATATTTTAAATAGGGTCACTGTAGTTAAGCGTCATAATAAGACATGTTATGAGCTTCTACATAAGAAGAAAACGAATTTACAGAATGTTGAACCATTTGGTGTACCGTGTACTTTCTTGAAGTAATTACCTCAGTCAAAGTTTGATCCAAAGGTTGAAGAGGGATTTTTCATGGGTTATAAACTGGGAACATCAATTCGATGGGTTTACAACAAACAGACCGGCAAAGTTGACTTGGGTACAAATGTCAAGATTGTCAGTCATAAGCCCGCTATTCAATATGGAAGTGGCAAAAACTTCTATTACGATAGTGTGTTTAGTTCACTACACGGTCCTGATTCTTATTCAGATCTTGAGATAGTTGATGATGTGATTATTTTAAGAGATCACATGGATAATACTCCTACATCTCAGCCTACTCGAAATGTCGATACTACTCCAACCAAAGTTCAGTCTACTACCGATATTGATGAAAGTGGTAAGGACAAGAATAAGTCAACAGATTCAGATGATAATGAACCCGAGAACACTACACCACTTACTCCGTCAAAGGTTACACTGCCTGATGATGAGACTATTTTTGAAGAATCGGAAGAGGATTTTAGCTCTCCTTTGTTTCAGATTAGAACAAATTTAGGAGAAAGTCTGAATGTTGATTCGGTTCCTCAATATCAAGTTAATAAGGATCATCCAGTTGAAAATATTCTTTGTAATGCTACAAAACCTGTTCGAACTAGAAATCAGTTGAATAAGGACCTGACAAGTTTGTTTTGTGAAGTGAAAGACATTGGATTGATAACTGAGTGTTTATATTCTGGTTTCATTTCACAAGTAGAACCTAAGAATGTTAAGGTAGCACTTCAAGATCCATGTTGGGTTGAAGTTATGCAAGAAGAATTAGCTCAATTTGAAAAACTTGGAGTTTAGGAGTTAGTAGATGTGCCTAGAGGTAAAGAACCGATTGGAACTCGTTGGGTATATAAATGCAAATGAGATGACAAAGGGGTCGTTACCAGAAATAAAGCACGTTTAGGGGTTTACACAACGAGAAGGATATGACTATAACGAAACTTTTGCACCAGTTGCTAGGATTGAAGCTATAAGGTTATTTTAGCCTATGCAAGTTTCAAAGGTATAAAGCTGTATCAGTTAGACGTTAAGAGTGCCTTCTTATACGGTGAAGTCAAAGAAGAAGTGTATGTTCACCAACCACCGGGGTTTGAAGATCCGAATTATCCAAGAAGAGCATATCGTTTGGATAAAGCTCTTTATGGATTGCATCAAGCGCCCAGAGTGTGGTATGAAAAGTTGTCGAAACATTTGTTGGCAAATGGATTTACAAGAGGATCGATAGACAGCACATTGTTTATCAAGTGGAAGAAGCGAGATTACCTAATTGTACAAGTTTACGTAGATGATATCATTTTTGGTTCACCTAATATAAAGATGTGCAAAGAGTTTGAAATGAGCATGAAAAATGAATTTGAAATGAGTGCTATGGGGGAACATCAATTTTTCCTCGGACTGCAAGTCGATCAAAGGAAAGATGGATTCTTTATTCACCAGTTTAAGTATGTCGATGACATCTTGGAGAGGTTTCAAATGTTAGAGTCCAAGACATATGGTACTCCTATTCAGCAAAATCATGGTTTAGGGGTTTTTGATCCGAAAGATGAACTTGTGGATGCAACTTATTATCGTGCTATTATTGGCTCATTGATGTATCTGACTACTTCGCGTCCAGATATTATGTTCGCTGTTTGTCTTTGCGCTAGATTTCATGCTAGTCCGAAATAGTCACATTTAGTTGCAGCAAAACGTATTTTACGTTATCTTAAGGATAACCAAGGGCTTGGTCTATGGTATCCTATGGAAGGAACGTTTGATTTTGGTCTATGGTATCCTATGGAAGGATAACTAGAGGTTGTCAGTTGTTAGGAGGAAGATTAGTATCGTGGTAGTGCAAGAAGTAGACATGTGTTGCTCAGTCTTCATGTGAGGCAGAGTATATGGCTTCTGGTAGCTGTTGTTCCCAGGTATTGTGGATTCAGCAACAACTTCGTGACCACGGTATGGATTTTCTTGATACTCCTATTAGAATAGACAATAAGTAAGCTATAGACAATACAAATAACCCTTTCATGCATAAGGTCACCAAGCATATTGATAGTAGACATCATTTCTAGCGTGATTGTGCCCAAAAGAAGTTAATTCATTTGAAAAAAGTTATAACTGATGATAATTTAGTTGATCTGTATACCAAAGCATTTGATAAGGCTCGGTTTGAGAAGTTAATTCTTCTCAATGGAATGAAGAATGCTGATTCATATTAAATTTCTCAAAGAACTAATTTTTGTAAGTTTGTGTATGTGAATAGCTAGAGTCATAAAAATACAAAAAGAGTTCTTAGTGTCATAAAAACCATAAAAATGTGAAAAATGAGAAAATGACAAAAATATGGGAGAGATTTAAGTTAATGCTGTAAGACGATTAGAAGTGAGGATACTTAGCTTTTAAGTCTGCTTAATCGTAATAAAACTGCTTAGTTCAGTGATTACAATTTGGGATATATTGGTAGACACAAAGTAGCAAGGTTTCCTTAATCTGAACTTAAATTATACAATGTTCTTGTGGGAAACATATTCAGATATATGGCTGAGAATGCTTGCTTTTCAGTAATGAATTGATCTAGTCCTTAAATTTTATGAAAGATCTAGCATTACTATAGGATTTGTTCAAAATATAGGCAAAAACCTCTACAACTCATGAGCATGAAAGTTAAATGTGATATTGTTTATGAAAATGAAATGAATATTAATTAAGGGGCTAATGTGGTCTTTGAGATTCGGACAAGTATGTCCTAGGGGTGTCTTTGTATACCTAGCCTACCTAAAGCTTCCAACTTGGGATAGGTTGTCAGAAAGTTCGCTACATGGGTCTCATAGAAAATCACGGGTTCCTTATAAATAATGAAATGCAAAAGCAAATAAGTTAAATCACAAAGTAATTAAATTTTGTTATCTAAAAAGTGTCTCATGATTTGTTTAAGGATGTTTTTGAATATTTGTTATCTTAGTGCTTGTATCGATTATGGAAGTATATCTGAATGTGGTTCACATAATTTCGCAAACTATTCAATGGCATATTAGGCTACTCGGGTTACATGGTGATTGTCATTGGCCAGGGTCTGTCAAAAGTGTCATAACTAAAAGGAAACTGGAAGTACCGAGTGTTTATGAGGACAAATATACCGGTAATCGTGGTTGAGTCACTGTTCATAACTAATAATAAGAGAATTATTTCTCACTTGCAGACTTATGTAAATGCTAATCTGATCTAATCTGCAGAAACTTAAGATTTCTTGTAAATAAATAAAGTAGTTTAGTTTTTATTTTAGTTATTTTTATTTTTATTTTATTCTTATTTTTGTTCTAATAAGTGTCAGTTTGTGTGTCAAACTAGTTCTTATTGCACGAGAGATTTGATAAGCATTAAAAGTTATAATTCTTAGTAAATTATATGAGTCTTGTTGCTTATGGTAAGTATGTTAAAAAGATGGATTTTCTAATTAATACATAAGTTGTTTAAATTTAGAAAATGAAATGATGTTGAAAATTGAAAAGTCAAAATATTTTTAAATGTGTTTCAAGTAAATTTTTGAAATTTCAATTGTTATTGGTTGATAAATATGCTTGACAAAGATTGGACTTGCCTTAGATCTTGTAATGATTGCTAGGCTAAGATTTTGGTTGTTTTGCATATTTATGATATTTTTATTATTTTTGATGCATTGATAAAGTTTGTTAAGTGTGCAGATTACAGATAATATACTCATTTTACATGAAATTGGCATCAAAAATTTCAGCTTGTGATTGAAGGCAAAATTGTTTTCGCTTGCTCTTAGAATTGCATTGCGATGGACAATAAAAGGTGCTCAGAAATTACAAGAACTGTGTTACAAGGATGGATTGCCTTGTATTTATTAACCTAAGACTTAGTGTGATAGGTTATAATTGTATTATCAAGATCACAACGTAAGATGTAATGTGATAGGTTGTTGATATGATATTTTAATGTATTTGTAATGCATTATACATTAAATATGTTTTGATGTAAGTTTTCATTTGTTTAAAGTTAAACATTAATGAAAAAATGATCGATTTTATGTCAAGAAAATAATGTAAGATTTATTTGATACATTATTGTGATGACAAGTTAGTACAGATGATCTACGATTGCATATTCGAGTAGATATAGGTTTTTGGTAACGAGTATCTACAGGTTTATGTTTCTGGAATTTTTGTAGTTTTCCTTAATAAGTTTTCTGGAAAATTGACAAAATTTGGCTAAGGAATGCAATTTGTGTGAATTCAAAGCTGAAAGTTCAACTTCGTTCGTGCTGATGTCAGCATGCTTCGGGCTGACGTCATCACGAAGCCTACGAACTCAGTGTTCGGCCCGGCCCACGAAGCTCCGAATATAAGTATGGGTTTTAACCTTTCATTAATTACCTTTTAATCAAAAATTAACCCTAAATTATCACACGAACTTCGTCTCCTTCGTGCCACTATTCATCCGATTCTCTTTTCGATCGAATTCATCCCTTTTCGTGTTTGTTTAGTTAGATTTGTTGGTACTTTCACGATCTATGATTGATTATTGATGTTTTGACTATAAGAATTAACGATTTCATGTCGTTATAATGCCCAAATTTTGACTCCTCTTCGCGTGAACAGTAACTAGGACGAACCAACAATTTGATCTTCAATTTCTGATTTAGAGTTAAAGTTGGACTTAAAATTGGATTAATTGATGTTTGTACACTTTAAATCTAACATAAGTTCATGTTAACATACTTAAAATCAAGATTAATTGAAAATACTATGTTTCGGTCACTATTCACACGAAGAACATCAAGAACATGAACCACTTCATGTTCATCGAATTTGTTTCGATTTTTGATTGTCTGGGCATACACGATCCATAAACAAGTCCACGTTGATGATTTTATTTGATTAACTCATCGAATGAAGATGTTTTTGTTTCGTGTTTCTGGATTTTGTTTTGAAGGTCATGCTGACGTCACACGAAGAGGTTTTACCTCGTGATAACGTCATCACGAAGCAGACGTGACAAAACTCTAACTTTTGGTTTTAATTTCTAACTTTTTCGTTTTCTTATCCTTTTTGTCTGTTTTTGTGCAGGTATGGCAGGACAAGGTAATAATGCTCGTGATGCTATGGATACAGAGACTGCAGATATTCAGGGGGAGTCGCAAAGACAAAGAGAGTCAGAGATTGCTGGTACAGCTGGTGCTAGTACTTCTAGGACTCAAGATAAAGGCAAAGCTGTGATGGTCGCTCTAGATGCGGATCCTGATGATCCTAACAATGATGATGTGGAAGATTCCAATTCAGGTAATTCTGATAGAAAGGGAGATACGAGAAAAGCTAGTGAATGATCCTCATAATCATATAGAAAAAGAAAATCTTAGCAAAGGAAAATCTACTCAGGATAGTGAATCTTAGCTAATCTTAGTGAATCTTAGTGAATCGTTTCGAATATAAACGAATTAAGGTTAATTGTTCCTTCGTGTGATCTCCTACACAAACCACAAGCCTTGTGCATCTCCTTAGGTTGATTAATTGCTCATTAATCGACAGAAGGCAATAGCAATCTAGTTATTTCAAGAGGATTCCACACTCTTGACATAACGAATCACATCTTATTATGCAATCTAGAAATCATTTCATCTGTACCACCAACAATGGAACAAACTCAACCTCAAACCGTTGTATCACAAATTCATTCATCTTCATCATTTCCTCGATCTCCTCCACCTACATATTTTCAAGGCCGAATGAAATCAATTCCTGTTAATATCCGCAAAAAATTCAAGAGATCTTGATTTGAATATGATCGATTTCAAACAACAGAACAAGAAGATGCAAATGACTCAAGTGATGATGAGTCTGATTCTGATGATGCAAATATGTTTGTAGATGATGTCATGGACATCCCGGAGGAACAAGGAGGAAATGAGGGAGGGGTTGAAAATACCAGAGAGGATAAGAGGTCAGGGTTAGGTGTAAGGCAAAAAGAAAACGTTGGCCTCCATTTAGTTACAAACGTTTTTCAACGCCGGGTTCGCCCTAGGATAGAAGCCGAGAGCTCCCAACTCTCGCAAGATCAAACCTCCGCAAGCCATTCGGAAGTCTCTCACTAGACAGACGTCTCATTTCTGCATGAGCAAAATCCACGTACTTCATTCCATTCTCCTTTTGAGTCTGTGAATGTTGAAACACAAAAGACATTTGCTCCTCTCTTGGACTTCATTTCTGCACGTGTGTCTAGAACCCCACTTAGGACACCAATGACACCGATTGTGATACCATTTGCACATCTAAGTGATGCTGCCGGAAGAAACATAGAGAGATTGGCTATTGTGCCCTCTCGAGGATTGTTTGGAAGTCCTTCCGTTGCTAACATCACGCCAGCTTTGAACGAAGGCACCTTAGTAGCTAGATTAGCTGTGCGACAGTTTGAGTTCCTTCGAGCTCAATCAGTTGCGTCAGCTCTTCGTGCTTTAGGCTTAACGGTAAGTCTAAGTGACTCCGGAGTTATTTACCTTCATTTCCCAAAAGATTCTGGTTGTGAAGCCGAATCATCAATTGTTGTTCATACTTTTGAACTAACAGGAAATCCTGAGACAGTAATGATGTCTTCGGGTCACTCAGTAGAATCACTTGAGACTACTGATGTGCTAGATTCTGCTATTCCATTACCGGTTGAAGCTCAAAGGTTAATATCTCAGTTTGTTGAAGGAATTGAAGAAGGTCAAAGGAGTGAATTGCTTGTTTCTAGAAATATCTTAACCGGAAAACTTCCTGCCACTGAATCAAGTTCACCATCACCGAGATTGCTTACTGGAGGCGCTTTACGTATTGGTACTCCAGTAGCATCTTCATTACCACCCCGTATAACACCAACAACAACAACAATCCAAACAACTACAACAATTCCATCATCACCAATTCAAACAACACCGATAATTCCAATTATTCCACCAACACCAATTACTCAATCATTCCCCGGTCCTAGTTCACCGCATCATTCTTCCAGTTCTTCTTCCGAATCATCTGATTCTGCCGAATACTTAAGTGATTGCTCACCGAGATGAATTGCCACTAGTGGTCTATCAACCGACACTCTTATTGTTCCTCTCATGAATCAAATGAGATCCAAAGAACCACATCTCACTTCCCATAAATGATCAATCCTTCAATCACTTCTTGCATACATGTCATTTCAAGGTACACAACAAGAGAATAGAGTTGAAGTTGAAGCTCTTCAGAAGAGAATCCGAGAACTTGACCAACAATGTCGCCTGGCCGATATCTCCAGAAGTCAGGATGATCAAGATCCTGATGATCAACCCGAGGGGGAGAATATAAGAGATATCGGAGAGGGTCATGAAACTCAAGAACAAAGTGGTCAAGAACAAACTGTTTAAGATGTGATTCAAGATCAAACACAAGCTCAAGCTTCTTCAACTCATGTTCATGAATCAGATTCAGATGATCTACCCCCACCTGTCAGACATATTTCACACTATTATTCCACAACTTCAAGTTCTGACGAGTCAAGTGATCCTGATCCATTTCAACCTGAAGATGATGAGTCTGATTCATCTGATTCTGATGATCCTGATAATGCTCAAACAAGTGAACAATCTCAGCAAGAAACATATGGAAAAGACATCTTTGAAGAGATTGTCTATCATCTGAAAAACCCAGAAAATCTTGAGACTCCTAGTGAGCTTGCACAAGGAGTCAGATATCCAAGAATTTCAAGAAGTAGAATTTGTCAAATTAATGAGGGTTATTTAACCAAGAACTATGAGCAGATCTTGGATCTAAGTACCAAGCCTGAAATGATTGTGTGCAAAGCTAGATACCTTGAAGAAAGAGCTTTCCAGATTTACTGCTCACCAGATGAAAGACTGAACATGACTTTGGATCGCTTGAGAGCATTCTTTTTGTTCAGACATAAAGATCGAAGAGATGCGTACATGGAGTTGACGAATGTTGTAAGTTCTGTGAGAGAAGAATGGTGGTATAGGAAGTTTGAAAGACCAATCACAAGAGTGTTAGAGTTGTTGGTTCCCTTGGTAGCTCACAACATGAGACTTGTTCGATTCAAAGTTCGCAGAGCAGATGGTTGTATGTATGTTGTTCAAGAAGAATCATTCCAACACTTGAAGATCTCAGACATCCTATTTCTCTACAATCAATATGCATATTTGATTATCAAGACTCCTGATCAACTTCAAGCCTATGAAGCATTGAAAAGCCACATTTAAGCCTTAATCAGATTTTATGAATTCAATGACTTTCAGATCGGCTCAGAAAGAAGAACTAGCAGGATTAACCTCACAAAACCAAATCAAAAAGCTGGAGGTTATGAGCTAGATTCATTTCAAATTGGAGATGTGATTGAAGACTCTGATGGGTTTGTCTTCATTAACCGTTTAAAGAGAAAGATCTTCATTCGTGCTTCAGATTTTCCCAAGTACTCTGATGGTACTTTGAACTATTGCTTGTCCATTCTAAGTGCATTGAATGAAGATTCTGATGACGAAGAAGATGATCACATCAAGTCTCAGAGAGGAAATCAGATAAGACGTATCAAAGCTGTTCTTGAGATGCGTCAAAGAATAAGAGATCTTATTGTTGAAAGGACTCCCAAGACTCAAGAAGGAGTTAGACATATTGAGACAGGCTCATGGGTTCTTTGGAATCCTAGTAACAAACATGGTCCTCATAACATTCCACCAGTGAATTTCCAAGACAACATTCGATTGCCAGATGAACGTCCTGAAGGTGATAACTGACATTTAATTCCAAAGAAGTATTGGAAAGACACTTGGAATAGTTATAAGAAAAGAGCCTTCTGGAGTTCAAAGATTGACAAGCCTACAACATCAACTGCTGCTCAAAGTTATAAGAAGAGAAAGAACAAGCAAAGGAGAGCAAGCATGAGGAGAAGACATCAAAGGAAGAGATGATGGACAACCAAGCTGACAACCAAGCACTAAGGGGGAGAATGTTAGAAATATAAATAGTGCTTAGTTGTAGTTAAAAACAATGTATGTTTATGTACTTATTGTAAGGTTGAGGGGGAGCTTTTGTAAGTTTCCTTAGAGTATAAATACCCCTCAAACCTTCTTTCCTTGTAATCTGATAACTCATTTCCCACACATTTTATGAACTGAATGTAATCAGATCGTTCCACACACACACCTTTCTCTCTCAAGAACACACACTAACACATACATTCCACCATTGTTGAATACCTTACTTCCGCATCAAAACATGAATCAATTAAAGTTTTACATTGCTGCTGAAATTATTGCTCCCATCAAACAAATTGAACTCAAGCACAAGCGAAAAGTTCGTCAGCTCAGAAGTGACAATGGCACTGAATTCAGAAATTCCACTCTGGAAAACCTTCTGCACTGACACTGGCATATCTCAGAACTTCTCCTCAACACACACACCAGAACAGAATGGTGCTGTAGAAAGAAAGAATTGAACGCTGATAGAAGCTGCCAGAAGTATGTTGAATGAATCAGGTCTTCCAAAATGTTTTTGGGCTGAGCTGTTGCAACTGCTTGCTACACCCAAAATCGTTCAATTTATGTCAAAAGACATAAGAAGACTGCCTAGTATACATTCTGATGTCCTCAGAAATAGAAAACCGAATATTGGATATTTCCATGTATTCAGATGTCCAGTATACATTCTGAATGATTCCAGCAAATTGGGCAAGTTTGATGCCAAGGCTGATGAAGGTTGCTTCTTAGGATATTCAACAATTCGCAAAGCCTTTAGAGTCTACAACAAAAGACTTGAAAAGGTTGATGAATCAATTCATATTACCTTTGATGAATCAAATTCTGCAATTTTCAATAAACCAGTCTCTGAACCACCTTCAGAAAGTCCTATTAGTTTTGGTGAATCTGATCATAATGATAAAACTGATCAATCACCTGAATGTGTTTCTGATCATCTCAGTTCAGAACCAATTAATAATCAGCAAAGTAACACTCCATTTTATCCTTCAGTCAGTTTCAAACTACCTTCTGAATTGACTATTGGATCAGATGTGCGTGCTACTCCTCAGATATCAGTCTCCCCTGAAATGCCTCAGAATGAAGAATTTCATGATGCAAATCGTGATTTACAAGATGATGAAGATGATGAAACTGAAATAGTTTATTCTGAACCATCTCCTGAAGTAACCAGAGGAGTTCTTGCACTTATATCATTGTTCATCCTGGTCATTACTCTAAATGGACACGATCACATCCAATTGATCAAGTTATTGGCGATCCAAGTAGAGGGGTTCAGACCAGAAGAGTCACAATTGATCAATGCTTATATGTCAGCTTCTTATCACTGATAGAACCGAAGATGATTGACGAGGCTATGAAAGATCCAACTTGGGTTGAAACCATGCAAGAAGGGCTTAACCAAGTTGAAAGGAACAATGTTTGGGAGCTTGTTCCATGTCCCAGCAATCTGAAGAAAGAACCAATTGGGACAAGATGGGTCTTTCGTAACAAGGTGGATGAAGATGGCCATATAATCAGAAACAAGGCAAGACTTGTTGCAAAGGGTTATGCACAAGAAGAATGAGTTGATTTTGATGAGACTTTTACACCAGTGGCTAGACTTGAAGCTATCAAAATTTTCTTAGCATTTGCAGCTCATCATGAGTTCAAAGTCTACCAGATGGATGTTAAAAGTGCCTTCCTGAATGGGGAATTGAAAGAAGTCGTGTATGTTTATCAACCACCAGGATTCGAAAGTAAAGAAAAACCTCACTGGGTGTATAGACTGAACAAAGCTTTGTATGGTCTGAGACAAGCACCTAGAGCCTGGTATGATACTCTTACTAAACATCTTCTGAAAAATGGTTTTATTAGAGGTACCATAGATAACACTTTATTCATCTTACATGATAAAGGTGATATCTTGCTTGTACAAATTTATGTAGATGATATTGTGTTTGGGTCTGCAAATGATAAAATGTGTGATAAGTTTTCTAAAATCATGTCCTCTGAGTATGAAATGAGTATGATGGGTGAACTGACATACTTTCTGGGTCTTCAAGTGAAACAAACCAGAGATGGTAATTTTATAAATCAAGAAAAGTATGTCAGAGATCTTTTAAAGAAATATAAATTTGATTCAGTTTCATCCAAAGACACCCCTATTTTAGCACCACTTTCAATTGACTTAGTTCCAAATGGAAAACAAGTGGATCCCATACTTTATCGTGCTATGGTGGGATCCCTTATGTACTTAACTGCAAGTAGACCTGCATAATGTTTTCAACATGCCTTTGTGCAATATTTCAGTCTGATCCCAGAAATTCACACCTAAAAGCTGCAAATAGTATTTTTCGATACCTGAAAGGTGTTCTCAGACTTGGTCTTTGGTATCCCAAAGGCTCAAGTCTAGATCGAATGGGTTATTCAGAATCTGACCATGCAGGTTGCAAGATAGATAGGAAAAGTACCACTGGTGGTTGTCATTTCCTTGGTGGCAAATTGGTTAGTTGGACAAGCAAAAAACAGACTGCAGTATCACTATCCACTGCAGAGGCAGAATACATTTCTGCAGCCAGTTTCTGTGCTCAGAATTTGTGGATGAAAAACCAACTAACTGATTTTGGTGTTACTTATACAAAGACTCCAATCTTTTGTGATAACACAAGTGCTATTGCAATTTCTCACAATCCTGTCATGCACTCTAAGACCAAACACATTGATCTCAGGTATCATTTTATCAGAGATCATATTATTAAAGGTGACATTGAGCTACATTTTATTCCCACTGACAAACAACTAGCTGATGTTTCTACAAAACCCTTGGATGTTAAAACTGTTAGACATCTCATCAGCGAGTTAGGAATGCTAAATCCTGTGTAGCATCTCAGGGGGAATTGACAAAAATATTTTTACAAATAAAGGAAATTTTTCTCTGAGGGGGAATTTTTGCCCCAGAAATTATTTTGTCTGAAATGACTTAGAATCTGAGAAGACTTCAGAATTTAAATAAATTAAATCTGAAGTACTTCAAAACCTTTTTATTATATAAGTGGATACCTAGTTGGCAAGTGGACACGTGATTTTTACTGTACAAAGATACCTTTTTGCTGACGTATCATACCACTTGCGCCGTAAAGAAAAATGATCATTGCTTTTGCATTAAAAACGGTTGAATACTTTTCGAAAAAGTGGGGTCATGGCTGTTGTTGCATTAAATGCGGACGTATACCCAAAATTATTTCGGATTTCAAACCCGATCAAAATTACTTTTCAAATAAAATATTACTTAATTTTTATTAGGTTTGAAATTCAAAATCTTTTTTTTTTTTCGTGGAAATCTCTTCGTATTCTCTTGAAAATATAAATACCTTTTTCCTAAAATCATTCCATCATTTATTTCATTTTTCATTTACTCTCAATCATTCATTCTCTCTCACATTCATCTTCCTTCGAACACTCAAACCCTAAATTCCTTCAATCATCTTCATTTTCATATCCTCTTTCAATCATATTCAATGGCTCAACAACAACACAAAGAACACAAGGAACCTAAAACACTTATTGCCTTTGAATATTCCCCTCCAAAATCGGTAGTTAAACCAAGTTCTTCATGGCCAGAAAAATTGAATCTAAAACCATCCGGTTCAACATGAACAATTACAAGGCAGCCCTCAATGCCAAATCATATAACTTGTTGGGCAAATTGAATACATTTCTTGAACGTTGCCGTCTCTCTTATGCCCTAACTGCCGATCCACAACAGATGTACCACCGATATCTTCTGTAATTTTGGTACACTGCAGAAGTAAGTAAGGATGAAAAGTCCACATCCTTTACTTTAAAAGAAGGCACGGTACAGTGCGTGATAACCCTAGATGGGTTTAGGGAGGCACTCAGATTGAACTATCTGCCTCCCAATACTCCGTACATGAAAAGAAGAAAAGGAGTAAACTTCAGGGAAGTTTTGTTGCTGACCGGCCACAACCAAATTTTGGATGATGATGGCAATTTGAAGACCTCTGGCCACATTTTCATTGCTGGCTTTAAGAATTGATGGAGGTACTTCTGGACACAGATTGTTGCGTGTCTTGGTGGCAACAATGCCGGTCTGGATCAGATTTCCTTGATCCAAGTTGAGATGGGATACTATTTGTGGCATGGAATCAATGTGGATTTTGCCGAGATGCTGTTTTCCCAACTGATCACTAAATTGAAAGGGAAAAGAAGTATACATATCGCCTTCCCAAGATTCCTTAGTCTTTGCTTCATAAATATTCTGGGAGAGGGATATGCTGATATACTTCAGGAGAGCTCTGCACCTAAATACTACAAAGATCTATCCAAGCTCTCTGAATTTGAAGATGAGTCTGAGCTCTCCCCTGCAATGCTTCAGGTAATTGGTAAAAATAAAACTAACACAGCACGACCGGCTGGCTCAGAAAGATTACTGGGCGGGTCATAAAAGAATGTGAGACCCACCAGTGCATCTAGTGGCAAAATGTTGAACTTGTTTAAATCCAAATCAAGTTCTTCCACCCCGCCACCTTCATCTTCCACTGACCAACCTAAGGATCTTCCAAAAGATTCCTCAGGATCTCCAAAGGGTTTATTAAAATTGCGTCCTTTTAGGCCATCCTCACAACCCAAGGATGTTAGTACCCAAGCTCAGCCTTCTGAGACCTCAAAACAGGTTTCAGAAGAAGGTCAAATGGGAACCTTGCAAGCAACCATCTCCAAAACTTCTTTAGGAGGAGATGGTGAAGATTTAAGTGTGTCAGCCCAACACACATTAGATGTTGAGTTTGCACGTGCACCCCATGTAACTTCACAAATCTTACACTCTGTATGCACAAACTTTGGATGTTCCTCAGGTGATACCCAGAGAGACTGAGGTTTCAACTTCTACAGCCAATGAAGGGATTCTTGGAGATAGCACAAGGATTACTGAGGCAACCCCGATATCGACTATTGAAGCTCCACCTTTGACTAGTGATGATGCAACTGCTGCTGCAGCTGCTGAACTAGCTGCTGGTTCTGATTCTGGGAATCAGGACCTGAGCATATCTGATCAGATAGTAAATATCTGGGATGACGATGAGCTACCTCAGGGAAACCTCGAGGATTTTGAATTTGATGAGGATCTTCTGAGGGAGAATCATTCGAATTCTGAGCCACCCCTCAACCTTGTCAATCAACCTATGCCTACCTCCTTTGATCCAACAAAACATTCCCATCAACCCCCAAAATAGCATTGATCTTGATCCTCCTTATCAATGACCACCAATTTCACACCAACACCCTTTGTTTCCCGAAGGTTTAACTCCTGCCTTTGTCAACTCACCAAGATTTGAACCACCACTCCAATACCTTCACCCCTAAATTCACAATATTCCACCAAGGAGAAACTTCGATCTGCCAGAAGATCAAGAGAAAGAGTTGGACTCAGATACTGAATCTGAGAGTCCTTCAGATACGATATTGGAGAAAACTCTGGCAGATCTTAGAACCGCACCTTTTGTTGCTTCTATTTCTATTCAACCCCTTCCACTGTTGAGTATTGAAGCTCAGTTAGAGAAATCACATACCGAAGTCCAAAGCCTAGTTCTTCAGGTTGAGGGCTTAACCAAATCTCTAACTGCCAACACCAAGTCTGTGACTGATCTAAAGGGTACCCAAGTCTTTATGGGCACCGAGTTTACAAAAATTGTCGATAATGAAGGATTGGTTGCTGGGAAGCTTCATGAGTTGGAAGGGCTGCTTGCAATAGATTAAGTGGGGCGATTGGTGAAGCCTTCAAACTAACCAAGAGGGATGTTCATAATTCTGTTGTTGCCAATCTGACATCCTCTGTGCATATGATGATACAATCATTCTTGGCAGTTGAAAAAGAAGTGGCTGAGTTGGTGAAGAAGCCAAGTTTGGATGAGAAATCACTTGGTGTTTCTGTTGGTGAGAAGGTGACTAAGACACTGAAATCTGTATTCTCTCAGGAAATCATCTCTCAGATTTCAGTGTCAGTGGCTGATGTGTGAAAATCTAGTTAAATTAAAATCCTTAAAAATACTCCGAATCGAATACCACAAACAATCGGGCAGTGGATCCGTTTGTATGCAATATAGATTAAAGTAAGTAAAGGTTCGTTCCACGGAGACTACAAAGAGCTAGCGAATTTTAAGTAGTTAAAAAGAGTTGGTTTTTTAAAGACACCACGTCATCTTGGTTTTAAATTAAAAGTTAGTTGATTGAAAGAGTTAGAAATTCCTATGAATTTATCGAAAAGAAGATTGTTTTAAATCAAATAGGATGAGAAGATCATCCACTTCGACTCCATGATACACATTATTTAGGTTGCATTTAATTGAAGAACCAATTCAAATATGTTGATTAATAACCGAGAACTAAACAAAGACTCACCCGTACCCGTCAAGTTCGTTACTTTATTCAATTCCCTTAATTAACTAGTTCCATTACTAAGACCGGTACCCCAAGACGCCTTTCATAACTTTCCTAGTCAACTAATATTTTTGGTTATTTAGATAACATTTGTGTCTATTGATTCTACCCAACCATTAACCCGTTAACTCTTATTAACTATTAATTACTTTCTACCGTACCCGTCATAGAAACAATCGCTTCTAACCAAGCAATCAAAATAACTTCTACACAACCTAAGTTACCACTGAGATCACGCACAAACTATCCGCAATTAAGAGTTAAATAGCAATGAATTAATAAGCTAAGATTACGACACAACGTTAAATCAAATCAACTTGAATTCAAAAGATTATGCAACCATTATTCAATGTATCACTTCATCTCAGTGGATGACGAATTATTTAGCTACTCATAATCATAAACAAAGCACAAAGAGTAAAAAAATAGAAGAACATATTGTACCAATGTGTAGAAAATAAGTAAACGCTAAGAAAATCGATAACCGAATGCCTTGAAGCTCACGAACAACCCTTGGACCTTGATAGACGAAAAAGCTGCTGAGAATAGCCCCAAAGAACCCTAAAATCGACTAGAGGTGATTGTATATCGATTGGGAGGGTTATGGTCTTGTATTTATAGAGTTTACAAAAAGTCTTCACAAACCGACCTATAGGTGCGACGCACCAAGCTTCAGGTGCGGCGCACCTGGCCTTGTTTCCAAAAATGTTCCTGCCCGATATGCGACGCACCACAGGGTTGGTGCGCCGCACCTCCCTACTTTTCAACTTTTTCCAACTTTCTGAAAAGAAAATGCTCCGCACCACTCTTCCAGGTGCGACGCACCTGCTTTGTTTTCAGCGAAAACTTGTAGTTTTCATTCCATCTTCACTCGTATGCGTCCATGAACCATCCTAATGCATCTTCTAATCATCCGAAAGCTGTTTCTAACCATTTCACCTGTTCTAAGCCTGCAACCACTAACAATACCATCAAAGCATCGAATATACATGTAATTTGCACATAATTAAGCTTAAAACGACTTAGAAACGATATGGGAATACGCATATAAATGGACATATCAAATCCCCCCATACTTAAGCCTTGCTTGTCCTTAAGCAAATTCAGATTTCAAAACATTCATTCCCTTGGTTCTCAATTGCAAAACATGATAATAATCCAAAAAGAAGCAAAACCATAAGAATAGTTAAGCAATTTTAATCTTAAATGAAAAATTGAAATGTTTGACAATACTTGAATGATCCAAAAGCCTCGAAAACACGACTAAGCACTTTAATCAAATGAAAGAAGAACATCTCAGCTAACTTTCTTCAACTAACAAACTATTGGGTTGAAATATCGTATCAATCACTCGAAGCCTAGTCGTGATGCATATATTCTAACCATAGGCTTGTAATAGAATTGTCCCTATGTCGCCATGGCGCAAGCACCATATAACGTCTATCAAAAGAAGTAATTAAACGGTTGAAATGTACAAAGGCTTACAAGGGTCATTAACAATGTGTATGGAAATTTAAGGATATGACTGGTGTTAAAAGGAAATAACACAACAATTAACAAGGTTTTACATTATAGTCTAGTCCAACACAACCCATTTCACTAGTTGCCATCTATCCTCAACCCAAAAGACATTCTCCCAACTCTACTCCCCCAATAGACCGATAAATACCGACACCATTGTGGTGTATTACCTTCAAACGACTTCAAACCACCGAATCTTTACCCATATTGGCTTTAAACAAACATCGCCAACTTCAAATGAAGATTATAATCAATCAAAGAACACTTTGTTGGTTTAAACTTATGTACCAACTCTACATTTATTTGCCAAAGATTAGGGAAATACCAAATGACAGTCCAAGTTCTTCTTTTTCTTATATTTTTTCTGTTTTTCATTCTTTTTTTCTCTTTTCTTTTTAATGAACTACTTTTACCCTGTCTAATTGGTATCCCCATTTTATAACTTTGATATACATTAACAAATCATAAACAATCATGCTAATCCGAATAATCTAGACTTAATCAATAATTATGACGACATCAATCTACCCCCAATAGAGAATACACCAACCCGACACAATCAAGACAACCCCAAACCTTCCAACTAGCATAGGCAACTAATGATCAACCAAGGATTTCGACTATCGGTATGGTGAGGATAAGTTACATATTTAAGTGGATTTAACACAAACAAAAAGGTTAGGCTCAACGAGTTTTCTAAGTGTATCTTGCACTAAAAATGAGTTCAACAAGGGTTTAACAAGGGACATTCACTAACCAATGTGATTAGCTACTAGAACATATGCATACAAACATGGTTAAACAATGATAAACATAACAAAGGGTGAATAAACAAAGAACAACAGTTTAAATCCTAAATTTACCTCTTTATCATCTAGCAAACTACGGGACGATCAACTAAGACAATATCTAGAATCAATGCTATCACCGGCACACTCATATCAAAGAAAGAAATAAACGGAAATGGAATAAATTAACCTCAAACTTGCACATCATAGTTCAAAGCTCTAAAAGAGACTCTTACTTCCGGATAAATCCAAAAGCCTATGAGAGGGACAAATTTACAAGGCAACTAAACCAAAAACGTCACACCTAGCCAATCTATAAATGAATCAAGAGCTCACATATTTGGTGTTTTGGGATAGAGTGTGCTAGTCATGTAATCAATCCCGAATGGATTTGCCTTAATGATCATTCAAAACACATTTCACAGTTTAAAATAGTTTTACCAAAGGGAATATAGCTCAATTACTAACTAATATGATTAAATCTTAAATGACAAAGTAATTAAACTATAGGACAAGCAATCAAAAGTTAAAAATTTACTCAATCTTATCAAAAGTCTCAATTTCACCCGTCTTTTTCCTATTTACCTACCCCCCCATACTTGAGTTGTACAATGCCCTCATTGCACAATGAACTAAAAATAAACTACGGGAAATAGGTAAAAGCAAAAAGAAAAGAAAAAGAAAATGAAAACTTGTCGGATGTTGGTATGCTCGGTAGAATCGTCAAAATGAATGGGCGCTGAACTTACTGCCAGCATATGCATATGAATTTCTCCTCTCCAAAAGCATAAAACACAACCAAAACAAACTCAAACATAATAAGCATTAGAATATTAGTCGAATGAATATAAACAACCAGCCCCCTCCCCCATACTTAGTGTTTACCCTACATAACCAAATAAACTACCCTAAATACAGAAAAAGTAAAATGTTAAGGGTGCCAACAAATGGCATTACAACCAAATCGAAAACAAATGTGCAATGTTCCAATAATCCAACTACCAAATTGAACCAAATATAACCATGATGACTTAATGCCCACAGAAACCGGCACCGCCATCTCATCACCAACACATCATCAAAATCAAGGAGAAGGGAACACAGAGGGAACACTGTCAGCACCATCAGGATTACGTTCAGCAGCAAACCAATCATCACCCGGAGCAACATGAGGAGTACCCATACCCGTATGACCTCTAGTCTCATCCCCACCCGGTGTGGAATAACTAAAGAAATCTCCCCCATATCTAGGAGCACCGATATACATCCCATAGCTCGTAGTCTGAGTAGCCGAATCAAACTCGGGAGGCTTATACGAGTATGTCTCCTGCTGATAGCCCTGCGAAGGAAAGAGATAATCAAAAGTACCTTGACTAGGAGGCACTATCTCATGAGGAGTATAAGTAGGGATCTCTGGGCGCTCATCCTCATCCACTTGACTATATTGCTGCTGATGATATTGCTCATATTGTCTCTCCCACATTAGACGGAAGTGCTCTTGTTGACCGAGCACTCGATGAAGCATACTATTCGCCGTTCGGGCATTAGCAAGCAACATATCCGTAGATCCCTGTAAACCAAAAACAGCCCCCTGCAAAGAAGATAAGTCAAAAGAAGATGAAGAAGAACCGGCTGCAAACTGGGGAGCACTAGAGCCATCCTCCCTACGCCTCTTTCCTACCGGCCGCTGCTCCTCGGGTAAATCTCCTACAAACAACTACATGGAACCTTTACCAAACTCCTTGTATTCCTATTTGTGTCAAACCCCAACATCACAAAAATCTTACAAATGAAATTCCCACAAACAAGCACACGATCCTTATGTGTAGCAAGATACTTAGCTAACATATATGGTGCACGAGCAAAAGTAGTAGGGGAACCTTCATAAAACAACCTCATTAACCAAGCATCAGTGGGAGAAAGCTTCTCATTATGATCATTTCGAACCAAAAAGCAATGGGTGATCATACGGTGGATAACCTTAAAAATAGGTACCTGAATTTCCGATACCTTGCTCACCGTCATGGCTAACTTACCACTACCGCCAATCTCAAACCAAAAATCCTTTTTTGTTTTATTATCATCAAAACCAGTCACATCTTTGTCATACACTCCCTTTCTCAATAACTCATAGGTATCCCAATGATTCAACTCAGCTCCCATAACCATCCAAGTCAAGTAAGCAAACTGAGGCACCGTACAATGCCTTTGAACCCCCCTTGCCCGTAAATGAATAACTTTCCTTGTATAGAACTCCTCCCTTTTTAAATTTGTATCAACTCTAATTGTGCTCAAAAACTCAAGACACCATTCACGAACCGGTGTCATATCACAACTAAAAACATTTTCCCACATCCTAAATGTTTTTATCTCACCATTTGCATTTCTACTCTTGCAAGTTGTCATTTTCATCACAGGGTCTCTTATATTTAGCTTCTCAAAATCCCCCCAACTAACTATTTTGGGTTCCATGACATGTTTATACCTTAGGTCTTGAAGACGGTTTATGTAATGAATGCACTCATTCCCTGTCACTCCTGGAAAGCGCAACCACTCATGTGGTTCAGCAGGATGATTCTTGGCACTCAAAGTGAGCGCACCATCTCTATAGCGGTGATTGTCATTTGGGTCGGGTTCACTGAAGTCATAACCACGCCTAATCCCGAGAACGAATTCCTCACTGCTACTTGAACCCTCAACTTGCTTCCCTTTCTGCAAAAATAAACAAAAACAACAAAGCAAGCAAACATAAGTCACGGGAAACAAAAACGAACGAAATCAAAAATTTCTACCTAGGTGCGGCGCACCCCCATACTGGTGCGTCGCACCTCATGAAGCTTCAGAATCTTTCACCCCCGATATGCGTCGCACCCCCTTAATGGTGCGGCGCACCTTCCTCAGAAAAATTTTTCTTTTCTTTTCAAATTGATTCCAAAATTTCCATGAACAAACAAACATTCTTCCCTCTTTATTTCAATTACATGTCACTTTCAAAAAAACCCATTCAAAATTTTAAACAATCAACACGAAATTAATCAAAATTGAAATGATTACCCATCAATTCAAGCATCAACATACCATCCTAACCTATCTACAATAAAAACCCCCAAATTATTTCCAAATTTCTCAAGAACCCTAATCCGAATTTCTTTAAATTAAACGAAATTACTAGTACAATGATAGTGTAATCAATGAAAAACACAAAACCCATTCAAAAGATTCAAGTAATTTCGTTTTAAACTCATTAATTTTAGAAAATCTTCCTTTAATTTCGGAGTAATTATGATTAATGGAGAACAATTGAAGAACACTTACCTTTGAGAACAATCCCCTAACCATCTTGAAGAATAATTAAGTAGTAAAGAGAAATTGGAACTTGATTTTAAGAATTGGAAGTTTTTAGAAGCAAGAAAACAAAAACTATGAATGTTTGTGTGTTTTGTGTCGTGCCCAGGAGAAGAAAAGAAACTAAATGGGTAACCTTATTCTCCAGATTTTCGGGCCTACAAAAATCCTAACCCAATCCAGAAAGTCAACATAAGTCAAACTAGGTCAATCTGGTCAAAAACACAGGTGGTGCGGCGCACCCCCTTACTTGGTGCGTCGCATTTCCTTATCAGAAAAGTCCCTTCTTCTGAGTCACCTTCAGGTGCGGCGCACCTCCCTTCTAGTGCGGCGCACCACTAGCCAAACTTACCTTTCGCACTTACCTGGCTCGTTATGACTTACCGTAACACTTTTGGACACTTCGGTACCTGCACATCTCAACTAAAAGCTATAAAAACGAAAAATAAACATAACTAAAGTAACAAAACAAAAATCTTTTTGGTCTTTTTGATTTTTCAAATGTTTTTGGATTTTTCAATATAAGGAACGGAAAATAAAATAAACTAAAATAAAAACAGACGGGTTGCCTCCCGAGAAGCGCTTAATTTATTAAGGAGTCATTAGCTAGACTCACATCCCTAATTACTTATCAATTTCATAAAATGAGAGTTGGTCCACCTGAACTCCCTCATCACAAGTTTCTTCATTAAAAATCTTCAACCTATGGCCATTGACAATAAGTGTTTCCCCATTCCCCTTATACAATTCCACATACCCCGAAGGATAAATATGTTTAATGACATAGGGTCCCATTCATCTTGAAGTCAATTTAGGTTGTTTCAATTTAAACTTTGAAATGAACAACAAAACTTTATCACCTACCTTAAAATCTTTCTTTTTTAACCTACGATAATGCCAAACCTTTGTCCTTTCCTTATAGAGCTTTGAATTTTCATAAGCATGCAACCTTAACTCATCTAACTCATTCAATTATAACATTCTTAATTCACCACTTTCAATTAAATCCATATTACAATTCCTAAGAGCCCAATATGCTTTATGCTCTATTTCTAAAGGTAAATGACATGTTTTCCCATACAACAACCTATAAGGTGTAGTCCCAAGTGGAGTCTTGAATGCGGTCCTAAAAGCCCACAATGCATCATCTAGTTTCTTTGACCAATTTTTAGGATTATCACCTATGGTTTTCTCTCAAATTCATTTTAATGCCCTATTTGTATTTTCTACTTGGCCACTCGTTTGCGGGTGATAAGAAATAGAGAAACGATGATGAACACCATATCTCTCCAACACCTTAGCAAGTTGGTGATTAGCAAAATGAGTTCCACGATCACTTATTAAGGCCTTAGGACAACCAAAGCGACAAAACAATTGTTTCAAGAAATCTATCACAACCCTTGCATCATTTGTTGGCAAGGCCTTAGCCTCGGCCCATTTACACACATAATCAACCGCCACTAAAATGTAAAGACACTTATTTGAAGGCGGAAAGGGTCCCATAAAATCAATACCCCAAGCATCAAAAACTTCGCAAACCTGGATGAAGTTTTGAGGCATCTCATCTCTTTTTGTGATGTTCCCTTGACGTTGACACGCATCACAAGTATCCACCAAAGTTTGAGCTTCCTTGAAAATCGTTGGCCAATAAAAACCTGCATCAAACACTTTCTTACTAGTAACGGTTGGTCCATAATGACCACCGGTTGGCCCTCGGTGACATCCATCCAAAATCAAATGAGTCTCTCCACCCGCAACGCATCTTCTAATCATTCCATCTGCACAAACACGAAACAAATAGGGTTCTTCCCAATAATAATGCTTAACATCGGAAAAGAACTTTTTCCTTTGTTAGTTTGTCCATCCTTTTGGAAGTACCCCTGCAACAAGATAATTAGCAAAATCTGCATACCATGGAACATTAGATTCAATACTCATCAAAGACTCATCCGGGAATGCATCATCAATATCATCCCCCTTTTGTTCCTCACGGTGAGGATCCTCTAACCTACTCAAATGATCGACCGCCAAATTTTCAGCCCCTTTCTTATCCTTTATCTCAATATCGAACTCTTGCAAAAGCAAGACCCAACGTATGAGACGAGGTTTAGCATCTTGTTTAGCAAACAAGTACTTAAGAGCTGAATGATCGATAAAAACAATGGTCTTACTAAGTACCAAATACGACCTAAACTTATCAAACGCATACACAACCGCAAGCAACTCTTTTTCAGTGGTGGTGTTTTTTTGCTAAGCACTATTAAGAGTCTTGCTAGCAAAGTAAATAGGACGAAAATGATTACCTTCTCGTTGCCCTAAAACAGCTCCTACTGCAAAATGACTCGCATCAGACATTAGTTCAAAAGGTTGAGACCAATCAGGAGAAACCATAACGGGTGAGTTAGTCAAACAATCTTTTAACAATACAAATGCTTTCAAACAATCTGAATTAAACTCAAAAGGCACATCTTTCTCAAGCAAACGGGTCATAGGTCGGGTTATCTTAGAAAAATCTTTAATAAACCTACGGTAGAACCCGGCATGACCTAAGAAACTTCTAACGCCCTTTACATTAGTTGGTGGAGGTAATTTAGCAATAACATCAATTTTTGCCTTATCTACCTCAATCCCTACACTAGACACCTTATGACCTAACACAATGCCTTCTCTAACCATAAAATGACATTTTTCCCAATTAAAAACAAGGTGTGCCCGCTCACATCGCTCAAGCATCTTATCCAAGTTGGAAAGACACTTGTCAAAAGAGTCACCAAAGACCGAGAAGTCATCCATGAAAACCTCCATAGATGTCTCCAACATATCTTGGAATATCGCGATCATACACCTTTGGAAGGTGGCGGGAGCATTACACAATCTAAATGGCATCCTACGATAAGCATACGTGCCAAAGGGACTTGTAAAGGTCGTCTTTTCTTGATCGTTGGTGTCAATGGGTATTTGAAAGTACCCGGAGAAACCATCAAGAAAGCAAAAATACTCGTTTCCGGCTAACCGTTCGAGCATTTGATCAATGAAGGGTAAAGGAAAGTGGTCTTTACGGGTCGCATCATTTAACTTCCTATAATCAATACACACCCGCCACCCGGTAACCATTCTAGTAGGCACAAGTTCATTACGTTCATTAGTGATAACGGTCATTCCCCCCTTCTTTGGTACACAATGGACCTGACTTACCCTTGGACTGTCAGAGATAGGATAAATAATTCCAGCATCTAAAAGTTTAATTATCTCTTTCTTAATGACATCTTTCATATTCGGATTTAGCCTCCTTTGTCTTTGAACACTTAGGTTGAAATTTTCATGCAAATTAATCTTATGTTTACAAAATTCGGGGCTAATTCCGGGTATGTCAGTTGTATGCCAAGCAAAGGCTCTTTTATGAGCCTTCAACACAGTCATTAACTTACCTTTTTCATCATCCGAGAGTGATGATGATATGACAACGGGAAGAAGTGACTTACCTTCGAGGAATGCATATTCCAAGTGCTCGGGAAGTGGCTTAAGCTCCAAATCGGTTTGTGGATTGTCCACCGAATCTTCAATCTTCAAACCATCCCTCTGAATCTCCTCAAAAGTCTCATCTTCCGGTGTTGACTCATCCGTGCTTACCTCCATAATTTCTCTTACCATGTCCACAACCATAACTTGCTCTTCTTCACTACAAGCTAACAAAGCTTCTCCTTCATCCGTGTCCAAAAAACTCACCAATTCTATTTCCAAAGCTTCATCTTCTTCGATTACATCAATCCTGAAACATGAATCATTGGTAGAATAAGGATGTTGCAAAGCTTTATTAATTGAAAACGAAATTCTATCATTTCCTATTCCTAACGAAATAATCTTATCCTTAACACGAATGATGGCATTGGCCGTATACAAGAAAGGTCGGCCTAAGATAAGAGGAACCTTAGCATCCTCTTCCATCTCAAGAATAACAAAATCAGCCAAAAAGACAATATGGCCTACTTTAACACGAAATTTTTAGCAATCCCCATGGGATACTGAAATGAATGATTGGCGAGCCTAATGCTCATCCGAGTTGGCTTAAGAGCCACTAAAGACAATCGCCTATAAACTGAAAAAGGCATTAAATTAATGCTTGCACCAATATCGGCCAAAGCATCACAAGTAAGCTTAGCATCAAGAGAACAAGTGATTAGAAAACTCCCCGGGTCTTCAAGCTTAGGAGGGATTTGATTTTGCACAATTGCTGAACACTCCGCATTTAGGAAAGTAGCCTTAGCTTCCTCTAGCATCCTCTTGTCCGTTACAAGATCCTTGATGAACTTGGCATAATTCGGCATCCCTGAAAGCAAATCAACCAAAGACACATTAATATAAACCGATTTAATCATGTCTACAAACCTACTGTATTGTTCCTTGAGCTTATCCTTCTTCAATCTTTGAGGGAAAGGAACTTTAGGCTTATATGGCTTGACTTGAGGCTCATCAACCGTCGGTTTAGCTACCGGTGTAGCAACCGGTGTAGTAGATGTAAGTAGAACGACCGGTGGTTTCACGGCTTGGTTCGGCTCCATTACAATCTCTTCATCAACTTGTTCATCTTCTTCGTCCTCACTATCAACCTGCGTAGGAACATTAGTAGCACTAGCAATAGGAGGAGAAATAGGAGATTTAACTACCTTACCGGACCGAGTAGTAATGGCATTTACATGCTCATTCCTAACATTCGGGTGTTGATACTTATTACCTCCATCATTTGAGCCGGAAGGCTTAGGATTTTGTTGGGTATTACTTGGCAAAGATCTTTGTTGACGATTAGAATTACCCATTCTATCAAGCCTAACTCCTAAATCCTTGATCGCCGCTTGTTGACTTTTGATATTTTGATTCATCTTATCATTCAAAGCGGTGATATCGGTTTGGTAGTTCTCATTCTTCTTGTCTTGATCAACCATAAACTTCTTAACAAGATCCCTAAGCTCGGCATTAGGATCAACAACTTCAACCGGTTGAACCGAAGGACCACCTTGATTTCTTCCTTGCCATGAAGCTCCCAATGTGGACCTATAATTCCTGCACCATTAAAATTAAAATTAGAATTAGAATTACCTTGGTACCGGTTTTGATAAGCTCCATTCCTTTGAAATAGCCCTCGATTTGCAAACGGTGGTTGATATTGATTTTGAACATAATCAACTATAATAAGACGATTTATATCACCGAATTCACATTAACAATGGCGGAATCAAGGTGTTTGGTTAGTGTGTGTGTTCTTGGTGTTTGTGTGTGTATTGAGAGAGAATTAGAGGTGAAATGGTATTAAGTGTGTGAAAATGAATCAAGGATATGTGTAGGGTTATAATTCCTAAGGTGATGAGGGGTATTTATAGGCTAATCTAAACAATTATGCTAATTATCACAATTAGCCCCTCAACCTTAGTAATCATAAGTCTATGACTTAACAACAAGTAAGTCCTATAACTTAAATTACAATTTATCACTATTTTGGATTTCTAACATTCTCCCCTTAGTGATATATTGTAAGGAATGAAGTACGTGTTATTTTTGTCTTGTAGGAATGAATTTGATGAGCCCGGTGGTGAAGACAATTGGTGTGTTGAAACAAGTCTTCAAAGCTTTCTCATTGTCTTTGGAGAACTTGATTCAGTCTTGGTCTTGGACTTCTTGAAGTTAAATCATTTATTGATTCTCAATGTTCTTTTTGAACAGAGAATGATGAATGTGTGTGTCTTGAATCTTAGAGGATTGTTGAATCATGAATCAGAGTTGTCTTTTGAAAAGCGGAAGGTATAAACTTGTCTTGGATTCTTCAATCTTCGATTCTTGAATGAAATTCAGCTTCTTGATTCTACAAGGACAACAATGAAGTTGAACAAGTCTTTATGCTTTCTTGAATTTTGATGTCTTGGAATGAATTTTTCAGAAATATGTACTCTCCCCCTTGATGTATGCATTGGAGCTTCTTGGTAAAATGTTATTGTATGACTTGAGGATCTTGAATGACATTTGTTGATGAAGACTCTTTTGAAGCTTTACTTCTTTGACTTGAATCTTCAATCTTTTTACTTTTGAAGCTTTCATCTTAGTCACATCATTTTGAACACTTTGGAGAGTATACATTTGAATGAGATTTTGAAAAGTCTCATATGAAAGTAATCATGCTCCCCCTCAATTCATGAGTAATCACAGTCTTTGATTGGAGCATCTCTGATCTCTTGTTACATCTTGAATGTATATCTTTTCATCTTCGATCTCATTCTTATTTCTGAACTCAATTCGGATTTTCTTTTTCAAGTCAAGATCTCATTTCAACTAAGATCTAGTGAAAATTTGAGCTCAATTGACTGAAATATTATAAATTGAAAGAACAAATGATCTACTTTCAAGATGAAAGAACTTCAAGTTGAATTTGGAACCTTTTCAAAATAACTATACGTTAACGATCCAAAGCAAAATCAGTTAATCTGAACGATCCAAAGCTTGATTTGTTGCAATTTTTATCAATGATGAGGTGTTTTTCTTTTCTCCCCTTAATACTTTTAAAACAACTAAACACACACTTTTCTCCTTGCTGTCCTTATCAATCATTCTAATTTCTTTCTCTAATCAATCATAATATTTTCTCCCCCTCATAATGACAAAGTTGGGAACCAATGTCATTATGCACACATTGATTGATTAAATGTCAAAAGAAATAATATGACCAAAAGTTAGATATTATGCACACGAAGAATTATCAACCATCAAAACTACAACCTAGACCATTAAGCCAACCCAAATAATCCTATGGGTGACTAAAATATAAGATTGAAGTTGTTGGTACAAACGTTTTAGCATGGTGTTGGTGTTTTCTGTGTTGGGGTGGAGAGAAATAAAACCGGATAATAATAATCCGTTAACATTTGCAAAAATCGAAAGGATTAATGAAATGACCGAAAGAAATGAATACCATTTATCGGATTTCCTATGTATCATTGAGAAATGCACAAAGCAAACTCAAGATTGCTTCAAAGAATGTATACCATGGTCAGTGTCACCGAAGCGTTTGATAACCATGTTCTACTATCCTTAAAGACTTTTTAAGAAAAAAAACCAAGGTCACAATAGACATCTTGTTAACTCTATAATCACACTAATGTAATTATGAGACCTACGTTCAAACTTGGCAAAGACGTTAACAATGGTAGGATTTCCATTTGATCATCATGAAATATCAATTAAGATATCACTACAAATGTTCCGGCTATATCACAAAGATAAGCAATTATATCACAAAGATATTACTCGATTGTGTCCTAAAGAATGAATAATGATCAAAGGACTGATCAAACAATATAGCTCTAGACACAATGTGATCAAATGAAGTCGGGGATTGTAGCAGAGTGTCGCCCTTTTTCAATATCAACATCTTCCAAATGAAGAGTCAATAGAAATAAGAAAATCTCCGTGAGAAATAAAACAAGCATTTATTAATAAACACTTGAGTGGTTAGATAAAGATGTGCATCGCTTCACTGGGTCCATGAAGACTTCTTCAATATCGAGATATCAACAAATGACATCCGATAGAAACGTGTTTAACCCAACGATTTAAGAATTCTAGGGAAGGGTATCATTTCTTTTAACCCTTTTCTCACAACATATCACCATAACCTTTCACTTTTCGACTTAACTCCCTCCATCCTATTTGCAAGAAATCATCATCACTCTAAATACCCTCACTATCTAATGAAAGAAGTGAATACTCTAGTGTTAGAACTCATCGGTGATGATGAAGTTCATGGAGTGAATTTTGAGAAAACCTAGTCAATCATGTGCAATCTAATCACCGAACTCCCATTGGATAAAAATCATTGGAAAATCATCAGATGTGAAAAAAATTGTTTTAAAAACACATTTGAAGTTTGAAAGAGGTTTGAAATCACAAACTCCCCCTTAATCTATGCAAAGATATATCAAAATGTTTTTCTTAGAAAGGCGGAGCAAAAATGAATTTCACAAAAACCATAATGATTTTACTCATGTTAACTCAATCAATTGTTCAAGATGAGACAACTCGGGAGTACACAAAGGCGTTCGATCATTCGCTTCTCATATCAACAATTGAGAGTTTGATAATTTATTGTCGGAAAAATTTCATGAATTGTTTCATTACAAGTCACACCTTTGCTCAACAAACTGTCAAAAATTGCTATTACACATATATATTCATATAAGACCACTTGGAAGTACACAAAGGCGTTCAATTCCTCGTTATCTTATATCAATCTATATGTATAACAACATGAATTTATAGAAACTTTGAAATATAAAAAATTTCAATTAAGAATGGGTTTTGCACTGAGTATGCATAATCCATTTTGAAATAAATAGCACAATGAAGAACGGGTTGCATACAGAGTATATTGAAGCCAACATTTTTTTTTTTTTTTTTTTTTTTTGTTCCTTTTGAAAATTTTCACTTTTGTAATTGATCTTATCTTTTCAAATTTTTTTTTTTATTTTCGAAAATGTGTCAAGAATTCCTTCAAGGGTAAAGTGATTTAAGGATCAAGATTTAGCATACCAAGTTTAGAGATTAAAAAGTTAAACCTTTTCTCATCTAGTGGTTTAGTGAACAAATCAGCATGTTGATAGTCAGTTCCCGCGAAGTAGAGCTCGATGTCACCTTTCTCAATATGATCCTTGAGAAAATGATATCTAACATCAATATGTTTTGAGCGAAAGTGGTTTACTGAGCTGACTGCAATTGCAATGGCACTTTGAGAATCACAATAGATAGGGACACGATCATATTTCAGACCATAATCAGTAAGTTGTGTCTTCATCCATAACACTTGAGCACAACAACTAGCCGTAGCCACATATTCAGCTTCAGCCGTTGATAGTGACACATAATTTTGCTTCTTGGATGACCAACTCACAATTTTATCACCTAAGAATTGTAAAGTACCAGATGTGCTCTTGCGATCAAGCTTACAACCTGCATGATCTGCATCTGAATAGGCAGTTAAATTGAATCCAGTATCCCTTAAATACCAGAGACCTAGATTGGGTGTACCCTACAGATAACGAAAAATTCGTTTCACAGCTTGGTAATGTAAATCAGTTGGAGCAGCTTGATACCTAGCACACATACATGTTGCAAACATTATTTCTGGGCGAGATGCTGTAAGATACAACAACGAACCAATCATGCTTCTATATCTCTTTTGGTGAAATGGTTTCCCATTTTTATCAGCATTAATGTTTGTTCGAGCAGCCATTGGGGTAGAAATTGAAGAACAGGAAGTCATGTCAAACTTTTTCAACATATATTTAATGTACTTACCTTGTGATATAAAAATACCATTTGGTAATTGTTTGAGTTGAAGACCCAAAAAGTAGTTCATTTCCCCAATCATGCTCATTTCAAAATGATTGACCATTAGAGATAAAAATTTTCGGCAAAAAGTTTAACTGGTCGACCCAAAGATAATGTCATCAACATATATTTGGACAAGTAAAACATGCTTACCTTGCTTGCGAATAAACAAGGTAGGGTCTATCGTGCCTTTGGTAAAGCCACCTTTGAGTAAGAAAGTAGTCAAGGAATCATACCATGCTCGGGGTGCTTGCTTCAGACCGTAAAGAGCCTTGTCTAACCTGTAGACATGGTTCGGCCTCTGAGGATCAACAAAACCTTTTGGTTGCTCCACGTAAACTTCTTCTTTGAGATCATCATTCAAGAAAAACGCAGTCTTCACATCCATTTGAAATACAGTGAAGTTTGTGAATGCGGCATATGCTAAGAATATGTGAATGGCCTCCATTCTTGCAACTGGAGCAAAAGTTTCGTCGAAGTCAACACCAGGTTGTTGGCAATAACCCTTCGCAACTAGTCGAGCTTTGTTCCTTATTACGACTCCATTTTCATCCTTCTTGTTCTTGAAAATCCACTTGGTACCAATTGGTTCTTCTTTCCTCGGATTTGGAACTAATCTCCATACCTTCAGTCTTTCAAACTGTGCGATTTCATCTTGCATCGCCTTAACCCACTCTGGATCACTAAGAGCTTCAGAGACTGTTTTGGGTTCCATATTGCTAAGAGAAAGTGCAACAAGACACTCATTGACTGAAGTACGAGTAGTTACTCCAGCTTGTGGATCTCCAATTATCTGCTCTGTAGGATGATCTTTCCACATACATGCCCATTTGTTGTCATGAGGAAGAAGATCTTGTTGATGAATGTCAACATCATCATCATTAAAACTGGAGTTTTGTTGAGAGATGGAATCATAACTTGGAAGAACTCTTTCCTCAAAATTTGGATGATCAAAGTCCAGTGGCACATTTGGAGTATTTGATGGGTTTGTTGTCTGAGTTATCTGAGAAAGTTGTTGTTAAACATTCTTTTGAGAATAAATATCAATTGAAGGTGATTCTTCTTGCTCTGAAGAACTTGATGATGGTTCATGACTGTTGTCAGGAACTGAATCATTGGTCTGAATTGGTTCATTGATTGAAATAGGTTCATTGATGCCTTGAGGTTCCCTTTCATGAATCGGTTTTGAATTGTAGAATTCTTCGAAAAGAATATCTAATTCTTCACTTGTTGGAGTCGGATAATCCATTTTGAAATAAATAGCACAATGAAGAACGGGTTGCATACAGAGTATATTGAAGCCAACATTTTTTATTTTTTTTTTTTGTTCCTTTTGAAAATTTACACTTTTGTAATTGATCTTATCTTTTCAAAAAAAATTTTTTAATTTTCGAAAATTTGTCAAGAATTCCTTCAAGGGTAAAGTGATTTAAGGATCAAGATTTAGCATACCAAGTTTAGAGATTAGAAAGTTAAACCTCTTCTCATCTAGTGGTTTAGTGAACAAATCAGCAAGTTGATAGTCAGTTCCCACGAAGTAGAGCTCGATGTCACCTTTCTCAATATGATCCTTGAGAAAATGATATCTAACATCAATATGCTTTGAGCGAGAGTGGTTTACTGAGTTGACTGTAATTGCAATGGCACTTTGAGAATCACAATAGATAGGGACACGATCATATTTCAGACCATAATCAGTAAGTTATGTCTTCATCCATAACACTTGAGCACAACAACTAGCCGCAACCACATATTCAGCTTCAGCCGTTGATAGTGACACACAATTTTGCTTCATGGATGACCAACTCACAATTTTATCACCTAAGAATTGTAAAGTACCAGATGTGCTCTTGCGATCAAGCTTACAACCTGCATGATCTGCATCTGAATAGGCAGTTAAATTGAATCCAGTATCCCTTGGATACCAGAGACCTAGATTGGGTGTACCCTTCAGATAACGAAAAATTCGTTTCACAGCTTGGTAATGTAAATCAGTTGGAGCAGCTTGATACCTAGCACACATACATGTTGCAAACATTATATCTGGGCGAGATGCTGTAAGATACAACAACGAACCAATCATGCTTCTATATCTCTTTTGGTGAAATGGTTTCCCATTTTTATTAGCATTAATGTTTGTTCGAGCAGCCATTGGGGTAGAAATTGAAGAACAGGAAGTCATGTCAAACTTTTTCAACATATCTTTTGTAACACCCCGCTAAAGCGGAATATGCGGGATGCACAGATAAGCACAAGCACGCACAGTAAACGTTCAAACACAGCCAATAACATTAAAAGATAACAAGTATCGTAAGTTATTACAGAACATGGGATATACCCAGAATAGTCAAAATCAAGAAAGACTGATTAATTGTCTTTACAGAAACAAGTCCTGGACTGAATTGAGCAAAAGGAAGTCTTCACAGCTACTGATCCTGTACACACGAACAATCGCCAAAGGAATGAGCTCAACGGATGAAGACTCCTATGCTAAAAGAACTACTAGCCTAGCCTGAAAAGCATGTAAGTTCAAAGGGGTCAACTACGAAAGTAGTTGGTGAGATTCACATAAAGTACTCATTAGTTATACATAATAATAATATGTATAATAAGAACAAGTCATAAGATCAGTACGTTTATTAAAAGTACTTTGTAATAGTAAGAACAGTTTTCAGAACAAGTGTGCACTTAATATGTATGTATATAATTACTGCTAACCCGGTTGGTCAAAGATGAACAATCACGAACCAGTAAGCTCACATAATCAAGTAAGCTATATATATGATCTAGATCAGAATAAGCACAGATAATATGCATCCTCCTGAACTGTAGAGAATGAGGGTGGGCCTACCCTAACAGCGCTGTCCATAATTACCTACGGTTCATTCCCTGAACTGTGGGATATGAATTGATAGCAGTAAAGATAGAACTCATACATAGAACGATAAGAACATAATAGAGAACAGTATATCAATATAAGTATATTCAGGTCCTGCCCATTCAAGGCCTAAATACACATCAGAGAGTATGTATAACAGTATTCCTGTATTCAAGATCCTGCCCATTCAAGATCTAAATACGTTTTAGAAGATAATTCAGAATCATTTTATAAGTATTTCATACGATCATAAAATAGTACGTAGAACAGTTCAAGAACAGATATATATATTTACATATATATATATAAGTACAAAATAGTTTTCACGCTTTTCAGTCCCCGATAAAGAACTTTGAATGAAATGTACGAAAAGGGGATAAGTGAACTCACAGTGATCTGGTTACACGCACAGTTATTTGAGCAAGGAGAACGAGCACAGAGATAGATAGGTTCTATCTATCAAATCCAAGCACACCTTGATAGAAGCCTAAGTACATATTGTAGATCACATAATAGGTACGTATATTAGATTGGGTGATTAATTAATCACAGAAATGTTCTTGATGATCTGATGATTTGGTCCTTGAAGAACTTAAAACGTTTTGACTCAAAAGAGTTTCAAATGAACTTTAAGTACATGAACTGGACTCGAACTGATCGTCTTTGAACTCATACTTAAGTACTTATCGTATTTATGAGTTGAACATGTCTTTAATGATGAACCTTTAGTCTTTAGAATTCAATTTAATTGATCATAGAACTCATACTTTGACAATCAAGATAGAACATGTTTTATTTGTACTTATTTAAGGTTTGCGCTTTGTACGTCGTCTTAGATCGAACCATGATCTAGCTTAGATGTTAATGAACAGCCTTTAATGTGTTTCAATCAAGTAATGATGTTGTCACGAACTTGATTAGGTGATTAAGGATCAAGTGTGGTGCGTTAAAGAACAGTATAAGTTGTTAAATGATGAACACAAGATCGTCTAGGGTCTTTAGATGTCAAGATCGGTTCTCATTCATGGTAGCTCAAGGTGTTGCGATTCAGATCGTTTCAAGGTGTTGATCAAAACTGATCGTTTCAGGGCTTCATCAGTTTAGGTCGTTTTGCTGCTTCTCCATTTAGGTCGTTCTACTGCTTCATCCTTTAGATCGTTCTACTGCTTCTCCATTTAAATCGTTCTACTGCTTTATCATTTAGATCGTTCTGCTGCTTTATCATTTAGGTCGTTCCACTTGCACAGCCTATTTAGATCGTTCTGGTTCAGGTCGAGAAGATCGTTTCTTGTGCACAAGTTTAGATCGTTTCACCAATCATCAGTTTAGATCGTTCCACAGTTCAGCCATTTAGATCGTTTTACTGTCAAAGCTCTTAGGTCGTTTTACCCAACAAGACAAGATCGTTTTCAAAATAATAGTTGAGCAAAACCGATCATTGATCAGTTACCCCTATGTGAACCAAGGCCGAACCACACTTCAACCACACAACAACTAGCTGCAGCAGTAGCAGCTCATGAACATGAACACGAGTCCAACAACCAAGAAATCAAGTCTTAAAGAGGTCTAAGTCGATCTTGGAACGAGTTAGGACGTAATATTAGTACATGTTAACATATTAACACCATTTTCTTATCACATTTTCAGATTTCAGAATCAAATTACACATGAACACTTGGTGGTTTCAAGAACAAGTTATGTTCATATTTGAAAAATGGGTTTTGTAATTTAATCATGTTATGACCCAAATTTGTTCACCAAAATGATGTTAAACACATCTAGACACAAACCCACTGCTTATAAACATGATTTCTTAACAAGAATCGGACCAAATCATCAAGAACAAGAACATAAAAAGTACACTTTTGTTTTGATCAAATTCTCAAAAGATGTTGTTATTACCTGTGATTTGTTGTTGGAAACGTGTTTTGATCGTCACAGGGAACCCGAAAGTACAAATGATTTCACTTAACCAACCCAAAATCAAGATGGTGATTTTTGTGTGTGAAAATGATGGTGGAGATGTTTCCTGGCTATGTGTTTTTAGAGAGAGAGTGAGAAATGGAGGTGATGAATGAATAGTGGATTTTCTCACACTACAACATTCTATTTATACCTTTTCCAAATGAATGCACTAGGTATTTTCCAAGGGACTATTTGTGAACATTTTCCACTAGAACACTTATGGACACGAACATTTATGAACCGAACCTTCATATTTTATCGAATTATATCATAATCCGTCACATAAATCAAGAGTTAAGATCTAATTGACCTTCAAATAAGCACATATTTTAAGTCTAAAGTATGTCAGGAACTTAAGTAGATTGGACTGTCTAGCCGTTCAGATGGCGAAAGTATGATCTAAGAACTTAATTAGAATATTCATAAGGCGGTTGTTACATCTTTAATGTACTTACCTTGTGATATAAAAATACCATTTGGTAATTGTTTGATTTGAAGACCCAAAAAGTAGTTCATTTCCCCAATCATGCTCATTTCAAAATGATTGACCATTAGAGATGAAAATTTTCGGCAAAAAGTTTGACTGGTCGACCCAAAGATAATGTCATCAACATATATTTGGACAAGTAAAACATGCTTACCTTGCTTGCGAATAAACAAGGTAGGGTCTATCGTGCCTTTGGTAAAGCCATCTTTGAGTAAGAAAGTAGTCAAGGAATCATACCATGCTCGGGGTGCTTGCTTCAGACCGTAAAGAGCCTTGTCTAACCTGTAGACATGGTTCGGCCTCTGAGGATCAACAAAACCTTTTGGTTGCTCCACGTAAACTTCTTCTTTGAGATCATCATTCAAGAATGCAGTCTTCACATCCATTTGAAATACAGTGAAGTTTCTGAAGGCGGCATATGCTAAGAATATGCGAATGGCCTCCATTCTTGCAACTGGAGCAAAAGTTTCATCGAAGTCAACACCAGGTTGTTGGCAATAACCCTTCGCAACTAGTCGAGCTTTGTTCCTTACTACGACTCCATTTTCATCCTTCTTGTTCTTGAAAATCCACTTGGTATCAATTGGTTCTTCTATCCTCGGATTTGGAACTAATCTCCATACCTTCAGTCTTTCAAACTGTGCGATTTCATCTTGCATCGCCTTAACCCACTCTGGATCACTAAGAGCTTCAGAGACTGTTTTGGGTTCCATATTGCTAAGAGAAAGCGCAACAAGACACTCATTGACTGAAGTACTAGTAGTTACTCCAGCTTGTGGATCTCCAATTATCTGCTCTGTAGGATGATCTTTCCACATACATGCCCATTTGTTGTCATGAGGAAGAAGATCTTGTTGATGAATGTCAACATCATCATCATTAAAAATGGAGTTTTGTTGAGAGATGGAATCATAACTTGGAAGAACTCTTTCCTCAAAATCTGGATGATCAAAGTCCAGTGGCACATTTGGAGTATTTGATGGGTTTGTTGTCTGAGTTATCTGAGAAGGTTGTTGCTAAACATTTTCTTTTGAGAAAAATATCAATTGAAGGTGAATCTTCTTGCTCTGAAGAACTTGATGATGGTTCATGATTGTTGTCAGGAACTGAATCATTGGTCTGAATTGGTTCATTGATTGGAATAGGTTCATTGATGACTTGAGGTTCCCTTTCATGAATCGGTTTTGAATTGTAGAATTCTTCGAAAATAATATCTAATTCCTCACTTGTTGGATTCAGATACTTCTTGAAATTAGAAGCTAAGGTAGACGTCCTTGTAGGAGCACTTGAAGTACTTGGATCACTGATTGTTGGTAGCAAACTTTCTTGTTCAAAAATCATGCCAGACATCTCATCAAACCAAACATTCATTGTTTCTTGAATTGTGTTTGTTCGGCGATTGAAGATACGATAGGCAATTGATGTCTTAGAATAACCAACAAAGTAACTTTCGTCACCTTTCTTCTCAAACTTTCCAACATTTTCCCAATCATTCAAAGTGTACAAAATTCATTGAAAACGGCATTCTTGAACTCAGTACCGTTATCTGATCGGATGTAATGGACTGGAAGTTGAAGATCTACTTGAGTGGAAGTGATGAAATCGATCAAAATTTGAGTTGTTTCATCTTTGGATGCAAGAAACTTGACCCAAGTATATCTTGAAAAATCATCAACAATAACCAAGATATATCTCTTCCCGTTTCGGCTTTGTACTTTCATAGGCCCACAAAGACCCATGTGGAATTTTCTTTGGTTTATGAGAATTTCTTTTGATCTTCCCAACTGCATAAGAAGGATAAACATGCTCACTTTCATACTTGTAGTCAGGCAAGCCTTCAACAAGCTGCTTGTTGACCAAAGCATTAATGGTTTGAAAATTCAAGTGAGAAACCCTTCTATGCCATAACCAAGAATTCTTCGAAGTAGCCTTTGAAACGAGACATATGTTATCAGTTGGTTGGTTATCATCGAGATTAACGGTAAAAAGATTATCACCATGATCTCCGCAGAGGATATCAACTCCATCTAGAGTTTGGACTTTGCATAGGGATTGTCAAAAAAGAACTTGAAGGTTGTTGTCACAGAATTGTCCAACGCTGAACAAGTTATGACTTAGAACTTCAACATAATGAACTTTCTTGATGACAATTCTGTTACGTTCAATATCTCCATAACCTAGAATAGGAGCGAAATTGTTGTTTCCAAAACGAATAGTTCCCATGAATCGTTCAACAAAGTTCTTGAGCAATGCTTTATTGCCAGTCATGTCTTTTGAACACCCGGAATCGAGTATCCAAACACAGATGGTTGTTTCCTGCAATCAAAAATTTTAACCGACTTAAGGTACTGTTAGGTCCAGTTTATACTGGACTAGCTCCAGACTTGAAAACTTGAGTAATCCTGAAGATTTGTCCAGAAATTATGGAAGTCCAGTAAGCGTCTACTTGTACAGGAAATCTGGAGTCCTCCAGATTTGCTTATTAAACTTCACTCCAGTCTAGATCTACTCCACTGAAGAACATTCTCACTGAAGACAAAGTCTGAAGTTTGAAGAAGAAGACTGACATATGGCGGAGCCCACTGGCAGACTTACCAGATCAACAACTGGAGTCCTTGTCAGTGTTCTAGACCTTACAAGTCTGAACACTGATTTCGAGGAATTGACTTTATGCCTTTACACGCTTTTACCCGGATATCTCTTTTGTCCCTTGTAAAGGTTTTACACGCGTGTAAAGGTGGTTGGCTAAAAGGTGACAAGTCACTATCAAATGTGACTTTATCCTTGTACTTTTAGTATTGCATTTAAAGAAAATACCAAAGTTCCTTAAATGCTCCCAACCACATTTGTACGGCAAAATAATCACTGTAGAAATTATTTTGCCTATAAATACTATCATTTTCCTCTTTCAAATTACTTTTGTAATTTGGTGAACTTGTCTAAATACTCTCGATCTAAACAGTTAGACTTCACAACTTTAAGTATTTCGATGAAGGAGATTATTTAGCAAGTATAGATCACTTGTAATTCATAAGGTTGTTTAGATACTTACCTTGGTATTATCTAGGTTCCACAACAACCTTGTATTTTGTTTATACATCAATAAATAAAATACACATTGAAAATTACTTTCGTGTTCCACCTTTATTTAACTTGCTTATTTATTGCTTAAGTCATGTATTTACTTATTTATATTCTTGCATTTATATTTACGTAAATACTAGTCCTCATCTAGTGCATACTTGACTTGTTATATTTTACACTCGTGGGTTAAACCATCGGTGAGGGACTCCACAGGTACCCACTTAAAGACGGATCATTTGTGGTTAGTTAACACAGGCAGGGGGTATAACTTAGGAAATGCATACAAACATGCTTTAGAATCAATATGAGCATTAACAAACACACCATCAATAAGCACATTTATATAAAAGGTACGCACATTCACATTCGAATCAAAAGTAACATGTCTAACATCATTCAAACAAGCACGAGAATTAACATTGTTTACAGACCCACAAGGCATAGCCTTGGAATTATTAACATTATTTTCCAAAGATGAATTGTTTAAACCAATAAAAACTTTCTTCTTTCTATTACCAACATTCTTTCTCCTCCTCCTCTTCTTCTTTTCCTCAACATGCTTACTAGTGATCTTAGGTTCTAATGACTTAGGAACCCATTTGGTCTTTCCACCTGTTGAATTGAAACTAAGAAGATTAGAAGAGGGGTTTTAAACACTTTCATCTTTTTGGTCTCTTTTGGGGGTGAGGAAACTTCTTGCTTCTTAGGTTTATCATGAGAAAACGATCCATATCTATCCCTATATCTAGTTGAACCATTCGATGTGTCCTTATTTAGCAACACTGAGCTAGACTTAGACACCTTAGGTAAAGAACTAGATAGAGAGTTAGACGAAGAAACATTGGGATTGTCTTTTGGAAGTTTCACTTTTTGATACTTTGGTCTTGGTAAGGTCTCAGCTTGTTTCTTCTTGACATGTTTGACAGGGGTAGGAGGGGTAGGACTCTTGTTCAGTCTTGACGAGTTTGGGTTTAATTCGTTCCTTAAAATAATATGAAGTTGGGGCTTTGGACTTTGATTTTTGAGATTCCTCTTTAGTTTCTACTTTGATTTTGATAGATTCAATCTTTTTCTCAGTTTCTGAGTCAAAAACATATTCTCCCTCCATGAATTTGTCAAAATCATCTTTGGTGAATTCTTTTGAAAATTTAGAAAAATCAGGAATCTTGTTGTCCAACTTCACATCACTGGTAGTCTCAAAAATTAGGTCAACTTGGACTGATACATCTTTGGTTTCACAGGAGAATTGAGTAGAAGTTTCAACACCTATACTAGCACTAAGCTTAGGGTGAACAACTAGCTCATCAACACTATTGCATGTGAAAAACTGATAAAAGTACCATATCAAAACTAAACTATGCGCAAGATCTTCATCAGATAAATCAGATTGCACATAATTTTCAGCTATTGAAGTAGCAGTAGTTTGACAAGTACATGCAAGACAATCAGTCAAGGTTTGGGTGGATGAATTTGTAGATGAATCACCGGTAGTCTGAGTGGAATGGTCTACTAAGGAATTTAGGTCAGTTTGAGTAGAAACATTCACACAAACTTTCTTGATATCAACAACAACTGATTCATCCTCTGAATTCGGACTTTGAGACTTTAGGTCATTAATGAGTTTTTGTTGAGAATCCACCTTTTCTTGTAAACCTTCTATTTGTTTTTCCAAAAATGTGGATGGAACATACAATTTTGTTGGTTTAGGTGGAGACCTGACAGATTCTTGGTTTTGAAAATTAGATGCAATTTCTTCTAATTCAAAAATTGATGATTCTTTTGTTTCGTAAGAAGTATTTAGAGCATCATAATTAACCAAAAAATTATTGTTTTGAATTTTCTCAACTTAATCAGTCTCAAATTCGCCATCCAATGGACGAATGAATTGTTCTACCATACCAAGTCTCAGAAAATTTTCATCATACAAAGGTTCAATTTTTTCTTTGGCTTTTTGCAATGGAGTGATATTCTCAAATCCCAACCCGAGAAGAAGTTCTGACCTATTAATTTTTAAATTATTGAAATAGGCAGTGAAGTCCAAGAGAGGATTTTGTTCAACTTTATTGAACTTTTCTTGATAGAAAAGTATATTCTTTTTAAGTTCCTCAACTTGTTTTTCAAGATTTTCGATCTCAATGCCTTTAAGAAAGCAATTGTGATTTAAATCAGAAACTTTTCTTTCAAGTTCAACAGTTTTTGGTTTAGCTTCTTGGAGCTTTTTATTCAGAATATCAACATCCATTTGTCTAGCATTTGCCCGAAGCCACTCATTGGTCTTTTGAATTTCAAGATCTTGATTGGCCTTTTCAAGATCAAGAATGGTCTTTTCAAGATTATGACACTTTTCTAATAACTTAAAATCAGGAGAGGCATTCATCTCACATTCTTTAAGCAACATTTTTTCTTTATAATTTTTAAAATCTTGTTTCATAGTATCATATTCAAAAAGTACTTTTGAATGTTCTTCAAGAAGTTTTGTATACTCACTTTTAGAAAATGAAATGCTATTTTTCAATTTTTTGTTTATGTTGGCTAGAGAATTGAAATGTTTTGTCAAGTTTGATAAGGTAATTCTACAAGACTCTTTATCCTTAATTAATGAAAAAGTAGAGCCGAGATTTACCTCATCATCGGGATATTCCTCATCAATGCTTTCAACTTCCAACACTTTGTCCTTGCTCAACCTCGCCATGAAACACACATTTGCAGACAGATCTTCATTTTCATCATCAGAAAGCAATAGCCACTAATCATCCTCAGCAATTAAGTCTTGTCCGGCTTCCACTTGCTTGGCCAAAAGCATCTTCTGCTTATAGTATTCATAATTCTTCTTGCGAGGTAGCTTGCAATCAACAACAAAATGACCAGGAACTCCACAGTTATAACACTTTTTGTTAAATGAATTACCCTTCTCCACAATTTGTTTCTCACTTCCTTCCTTCTTGTCCTTATGCTTTGATCCACTAGATTCACCTTGTTCAAAGTTCTTGTGATGATGGTGCTCCTTCTTTGGAAATGCACTTGTTGATGAAGTACAGAGATTGTTGTTGGTTGGCCTCGCTTTGTAATACTTTCTTTTGAAATGCTTGGTCACAGCAGCAAGAGCTTGATATAGTTCATCAGAAACACCATCTCTTGTAGCCAAAACATCTTCTCCCTCCTCATCAGACGAAGAAACAACAGTCATTTGTCTCTTGAGAGCCTCAGAAATCTTTCTTTCAACAACCAATGCCAAAGGATCAGCAGATACAACTTCTGGCATTTTGTTGGATGAGTACTTGTTTAGAACTTGGTGCTCATTCAGTTTGAAAGATTCATAGAGAGTATGAATGGTGAACTTGGTCAGATTTTGATGCTGCTTGATTTGAGTTCCAAAATCTTCCCACTCAGGACCAAGAGTTTTGATGAATTTGATGTTCAACTCAATTTCAGTTTTCTTGACTTTGTTCTTCCTCAGTTCATTGATTACATTGCAAAACCTGTAGTACACTGACTCAAGAGATTCATTTGGTGATTTCTGGAAGTTGTCAAACTCAGTTAAGACATTTGTCAATCTAATTGTTGAAGTCACATCAACTCCTTCCATTTGTCTTGCAACTTCATCCCAAATCTCCTTTGCTGTATCATAAGAATCAACTGAGCCATAGATTTCATCCGGTAGTGCTTGGTATAAGCATGACCTAGCTCTGTTGTCAGCAGCAGTTCGATCTTTTTGTTCGGCATTCAAAAGATCAGGAGTCAGTATAGCACCAGTAGTAGGATGACGATGCACTGCAAGTCTATTCATGATGGAATCCTTAATCGTGTGACCATTAGTCTGACGTTCCACATAATCCATGAACCTTTTCTTCCAAAGTCCATAGTTACCACGGTAGAGAACTGGAGGTCTTGTGTCTGTACCCAAAGCCAATGCTTCACGAGTAGCCATTAGAAATTGATTTAAATTAAGAATTGAATTGAATTTGGTTGAAGAAATGAAACGATCTTGAATAGAATCGTTTTAAGGAAAGTGAATGAAACGATCTTGTTAGATTGGAGATGAAACGATCTTGAATGGTATGAAATGAAACGGTCTTGTAAAAGAGATCGTTTTAGGTTTCTTGAATTTGAAAAAAAAAAAGAAAAGGAAAAAAAATTCTAAGTATTCTGAAACGATTTGGGCAGAGTAACGGTGTGAGATGGAATGAAATGAATTGAGCAAAACCAATCACGAAGATCAGTTACCCAAGAAGAGTGTGATTCCCAATCACAACACTTCACAAAATCAATCAAACCAGAACTTGTTCAAAGAAAACTGGGACGATCTTGAATGAGATCGACCTGGTAGCAACAGGCTAAGACGATCTTGATTGAGATCGTCTTGGTTTTTCTTTCCAAAACTTTCAGTAACACAGCTATTTCCAAGTAATTGAATTGACCAAACCAATCCAAAAGGATTAATTAGCCACAATCAATACTTCACAACACAACCACACTTGTCAGAACGATCTTATGAGGATCTTCCTACAAGCCACAACACTGAAATGTGAAAAACAAGTATGAAGACTGAAACGATCTTTGCAAGATTGTCCTAGCTCAAGATCGTCCTTGAGTCGTCTTCTTCATTAGTTCAGTTTCAACATAAAACTCCATTGATGAACTTGAAAAACTTCAATATCTTTTGATTTTTTGGGAATTAGAACATGAAACCACTTACAAACAGTTTGAAATCACTTTAGCTACGATCCGATTAACAAATATAAACACAAAACATAACAGAATCAAATCCCAAATTTTAGCGCCAAAAAAACTCAAAATTCGAACTCGTGATCCAGATCGAATTAGAACTTGAAACTTGAAAGGATTATGTTATCAACTATCACGAATCTAATGGTGAACAAACATTTGTGATTTTATGTGAATTGTGAGGTGAATTTTGAAATTTCAGTGATGAAAAATGACGAACAACAAAAAAAAAGAAATAATTTTGATTTTTTGATAAATTGTGATTGAATTCGGTTATGGATCGATATCAAAACGATATTATGCTCTGATACCACATGTAATAACACGATTTATATCACCGAATTCACATTAATAATGGCGGAATCAAGGTGTTTGGTTAGTGTGTGTGTTCTTGGTGTTTGTGTGTGTATTGAGAGAGAATTAGAGGTGAAATGGTATTAAGTGTGTGAAAAATGAATCAAGGATGTGTGTAGGGTTATGATTCCTAAGGTGATGAGGGGTATTTATAGGCTAATCTAAACAATTATGCTAATTATGACAATTAGCCCTCAACCTTAGGAATCATAAGCCTATGACTTAACAACAAGTAAGTCCTATAACTTAAATTACAATTTATCACTATTTTGGATTTCTAACATCAACTTCCTCATTCCGTGATGCTTTATCACAATCTTCCGTGTAATGACTATCACCACAAATATCACAACCCGCAACCGCTGTCTTCAAATCCTTTTCAATCAACCCAAACCTACCATCCATACTTGCAAATGCTTAACCATGTGACTTGCCAATGCTTTAATTTCAGCCACAACATCATTACTTCCCCCACTATCAACCCGAGCCACACTTCTTCTTCCCGTTTTCACAAGATCCGGTTTAGTCCTACCCGCTTCTCGAATCACACTTGTACGAACCATATCTTCCATAATCTTATAGGCTTCGTTGTAAGTGACATTATTAATGTTACCTCCACAAGCCCAATCCAATTCCCTTTGAGTACGACTATCCAAACCCCGGAATAAAATAAGAATGTGCTCATTCAATCGAATACCATGCCCGGGACAATTTCTCATCAATTCCTTCAATCTTTTCCAAGCATCTACCAAATCCTCACCACTAAGTTGCTTAAACACCCGAATCTCCAACTTCATTGTTTCAACCAATTGAGCCGAAAAGAACCGTTCAATGAATCCTTCCCTCAACTCTTCCCATGTCTCAAATATGTTTTCATCGAAATTCTTATACCAATTCGCCGCCTCTCTCGTGAGAGAAAACTGAAACAATTCAAGCTTAACATGTGGCATTTGAGTCTCCCCATACTTGAACAATCGACAAACCTTTTCAAACTTCTCCACATGATCATACGGATCCCACTTAACAACCCCGTCAAACTGATTTTCCTCAACCCGAGACAAATAATTACCCTTGACATTGAAATTTGGAGCGGTGGTTGGAGGACAAATAGCCGAGCCCCTATTAGGTGCAATGACTCGAGTACTCTCCCCAAAAGTCCTATCAAACAGATGAACCATGTCTTCAGCCATGTTTCTAGGTGTAGTAGGAGGTGTAGAGGGTTGAGTGGAGTTTGGTGTTGAATTTGGTGAATTTTCCGGTGGTGTGGAATGGATGGAACTTTCGGCTTCAACGTTTAAGTTTAAGGAATCTATTTTGCTAGATGAAAGGTTAACGGTTTTAGAAGGTTTCTTTCCTTGTCTCTTCGTCTTTCCCGGATTAGATTGAGGACTTACTAGTGGTATACCGGCAGCCCTTGTGGTCATTAACTAGTAAACACAAACAAAGAAAACCATAAAACGCACCAAGTTACACAAATTAAACAAAACAGAAAATTAAGACAGAAAATTAACCTAAGAAAGAAAGTAACTCTCTTGCACGTGACTACAAGAGAGGATCAACTACAAAATCTCAAACTAAAAGCTCTTAAATTAGTCCCCGGCAGCGGCGCCAAAAACCTGATGTGTGAAAATCTAGATAAATTAAAATCCTTACCACACACAATCGGGCAGTGGACCCGTTCGTATGCAATATAGATTAAAGTAAGTAAAGGTTCGTTCCACGGAGACTACAAAGAGCTAGCGAGTTTTAAGTAGTTAAAAAGAGTTTGTTTTTTAAAGACACCACGTCATCTTGGTTTTTATATTAAAAGTTAGTTGATTGAAAGAGTTAGAAATTCCTAAGAATTTATCGAAAAAAGGATTGTTTTAAATCAAATAGGATGAGAAGATCATCCACTTCAACTTCATGATACACATTATTTAGGTTGCATTTAATTGAAGAACCAATTCGAATATGTTGATTAATAACCGAGAACTAAACAAAGACTCACCCCGTACCCGTCAAGTTCGTTACTTTATTCAATTACCTTAATTAACTAGTTCCATTACTAGGACCGATACCCCAAGACGCCTTTCATAACTTTCCTAGTCAACTAATTGTTTTGGTTATTTAGATAACAATTGTGTCTATTGATTGTACCCAACCATTAACCCATTAACTCTTATTAACTATTAATTAACTTCTACCATACCCGTCATATAAACAATCGCTTCTAACCAAGCAATCAAAATAACTTCTACACAACCTAAGTTACCACTGAGATCATGCAAAAACTATCCGCAATTAAGAGTTAAATAGCAAAGAATTAATAAGCTAAGATTACGACACAACGTTAAATCAAATCAACTTGAATTCAAAAGATTATGCAACCATTATTCAATGTATCACTTCATCTCAGTGGATGACGAATTATTTAGCTACTCATAATCATAAAAAAGCACAAAGAGTAAAAATATAGAAGAACATATTGTACCAATGTGTAGAAAACAAGTAAACGCTAAGAAAATCGATAACCGAATGCCTTGAAGCTCACAAACAACCCTTGGACCTTGTTGGACGAAAAAGCTGCTGAGAATAGCCCCAAAGAACCCTAAAATTGACTAGAGGTGATTGTATATCGAATGGGAGGGTTATGGTCTTGTATTTATAGAGTTTACAAAAAGTCTTCACAAACCGACCTATAGGTGCGACGCACCAAGCTTCAGGTGCGGCGCACCTGGCCTTGTTTCCAAAAATGTTCCTGCCCGATATGCGAGTACCACAGGGTTAGTGTGCCGCACCTCCCTGCTTTTCAACTTTTTCCAACTTTCTGAGAAAAAAATGCTCCGCACCACTCTTCCAGGTGCGACGCACCTGCTTTGTTTTCAGCCAAAACATGTAGTTTTCATTCCGTCTTCACTCGTATGCGTCCATGAACCATCCTAATGCATCTTCTAATCATCTGAAAGTTGTTTCTAAACATTTCACCTGTTCTAAGCCTGCAACCACTAACAATACCATCAAAGCATCGAATATACATGTAATTTTCACATAATTAAGCTTAAAACGACTTAGAAATGATATGGGAATATGCATATAAATGGACATATCAGTGGCAGAGAAAGTTGAAGAGAAGGTCAGATTGCTGGTTTATAAACTCTCCAAAGAAACAAATGACAAGGTTCACAAGGCAATTACTGAAATGAAGAAGTCTGTGTCAAGCCTTGCCCAAAATGTTCAGAGCCAGTCGAAGCAACTTGATAAAATTCTGGCCTTGCTCAAGAAAGAAGCTGGCTCCTCCTCCTCCCTCACTCTCTGCAGATGATAAGAAATTGTTAAAGGATGTTTTGGAGCATTAGAAGCTCAACCTAAACTCTATTTTTAGATTAAGAGCTCAGTTTGCCACCATGTCAAAAGGCATTTTTGACAGCATCAAACAGCAGAGTTGGGAACCTCTGCAGGGCATGCAGAAGGCCATTGATTTATATGCTAAGATGCCTGCGGAGATTCCCAAAGGGGGAAGTGATGTGCCAATTGGTCTGCTTGCCAGCTCTCAGGAATTAATTGAAGCGACCAAGAGGCAATCTGAGTCTGAGGGGGAACATCTGAATAAGCAATCTGAGCCACAGCCATCTGAGCCTGCAAAGAAAGATAAAGGAAAAGCTTAGATGATTAAAGAACCAAAGAAGAAAGGCTCTAAGGATTCTGGATTAGTAGTTGGTGAAAATGTTGATGAACATGGTTATCCATTGCCCGATTTAACTGCTGATGGCAAGAAACTTGTGGCCCTTCAGAAGCAAGTCTCCAACCAATTCATCATGTGGAGAGAAAACAAGGAAAAGGAAAGGGCACAACATATGGCAATGGGTACCATTGACTTGCTTGATGCTGCAACTCTTGGATTGACAGTTGAACATTAATAGAAAATCAAGAATGATCCAAGAGTGCAGAAAGCTCTGGGAGAAATGGCTGAGCATGAGTATGGAATGCAATACTCACCTCTTGAACAAAAGCTAGACCATATCACCTTCAAATTGTCCATTGAGGACTTGGTGAAAAACAGAAAGAAGGAGATGGAGATAAAGAAGCCACCCCAAAAGCCAAAGCTTACTGGCCCAAGATCATCAAGGAAACATGCTCGTGATTCTGACCTTTTGACCTTCATACCGATTTCTGAAGATACTGTTCAGATTCAGAATAAGCATGAGAAAGATCAATATGAGTATTACATGAAACACAGGTCTAATCCTGCAAATATTCTGGATGTTGAAGTTGTCAAAGAAGATGGTTTGAAGTTGATTGATTTGATTGTAAGGAGAGAAGGAAGGGCAGCAGAAGAATATAAGCAAGTTTCTGTACATCAGTTTGGGATCTCTGAGCATAGAGAAATGATACATGCTCTGAAGGGGAAGCCACAGTCTCACCTGATTGGTGCCTGGATGCTGAAGATCCAACAAAAAATGAAGCCAAGGTGGAGATGGAAGAAATGCTGTTTGGGAAAGTTGGTTCACCAAAGAGGAAGGCTACTGATGCACCTTCTGGCTCAAGGCCTGCAAAGAAGTAGTCTTGTTTATATTGTAAATATTTGTACTTGTAAATATTTTTCATTTTATCATGTACTTGTAACTGAACTCATCTCAGTATCATTTATATAGTTGTAAGTTACAACAAGTTGATAGGAAATAGTTTAAGTTAGAAAAACAACAAGAAACTTTTCTTAAGGCATCAATGATCTATAAGATGTCCTTAGAAATATTTTACAACTTAAACCAAAACTTGCATTTTTTTAGACTTACAAACTTGTATAGATAGAAGTCTAAAATACATGAACTATTTTAGAACAAATAGGGGGAATTTGTTAGGTCGAAAATCGACTAAGTATGATTTGTTCAAAATAGTTGAAGTTCAGTGAATGAAGCTTGCTCAGGATTCTGAAGTCATTCAGAATAAAGCTCACTGAAGCTTCACTTCAGTTTCAGAATCAACCAACACTGAAGACGTTCAGACTGAAGACTGAAGAAGAAGATCATTTCAGAAGCAGAGCTTAGAGAAGATCTTATCTGAAGATGAAACTGAAGAGGCTCAATGTAAAAGTATTTACAACACTTTTACACTGATTACGAGGAAGTCTTTTTGCAGACTTTAAACTACCTTTACCCGGTTAATACCTTTATACCTGGGATTGGGATAGTTTTAGCAAAAGGTTGGGAATAAAGTATGTCAAGTCACATCAAAGAAACTTACATACTTTACCTTAAACAAACATGTTATGGATTTGTCCAACAAATCCATAAATGCACCCAACCATATTTATATGGCATTTGCGATGTCATCAAGACATGTTTGCCTATAAATATAAGACTTCTCACACTTGCAAAAATGCTTGGAACTTTGGCAATTGCAACGTGTGATATTTACTCTAAGTATTCTTACGAGTAACTCCTCGTTGATTAGATCATTTGTATTTCTAGGTTGTTTAGATATTTTCATAAGTGTGATTATCTTTGTTCCGCAACAACCTTTGTATTTTGTTTATAGCAATAAATAAAATACTTAGAAAAATACATCTTGACTCATTGCCATAATACTTGATTATATTTAGTATTTATATAGTTTCAAGAAATTGTTCTTAATTATCTTACTTGTTCATATCCATCATCTGGATCATGATTCTTAACTAGTCTTCATCTAGATTAGAATCACTTGCCAGTCGGGTTACTTGATATAACTGTCATTATTATCATATTCGTATTATATCTTGTACTTGATTAACATCTTGTGTAGGTGGACTCACATTTGGCATCAGAGCCTCACAGGTTAAATCATTAACTTGTTATACCTGTTTGATCCTACAAGATGTCTGGAACCGAACAACCAAACCCAAATCCTTATGGTAACCCTAACCCAAATGTCAATATGAATCAAAATCCACCACCACCACCACCAGCACAACCTAGTGTACACGTTCACTTTTCTAACAATCCTGTCTATAAGTTCAATGGGGATAGTGACTCATTCATCACATCGAAAGCTTGTATGCTCAAGTATATCGCTCGGGTTGAGAGACACTTGACCTCTATTCTCTTGGAAGGTCCTTATGTACCAATGAATGCTTCAACTGTTGTTTTTAACCAAGATGGGACCCCTAGGTTAACACCCAAAGAGAAAGATCATTGGTCAGAGGAAGACCACAAATTGGCTGACCTAGACTCTAAATTGCAAAATATGATTCTCTTTGCTGTCCCAGAAAGTTTAAAACCCACTCTTGTTTTACTTGACAATTCAAAATTAATGTGGGAAGAGTTATTAACTCAGTTTGAAGCTACAAAGGAAACCATTGTCACAAGAAAAGTTTCTTTGAATAAAAAGTATGAAGCCTTCTTTGCTTTACCAAATGAAAGTTTGACAAACACATATTTAAGATTCACAAATTTGGTTAATCAATTGAAAGCTCTTGGTGTACTCTACTTCAACAGTGGACATAGAGACTGAAGTCTGCTTCTTACTGGTCCAACTCATCATTTTTCCTCCAAGGAAATGACAACCACCAGTTGTTGATTTTCTATCAATCTTACAACCTGCATGATCTGAATCTGAATAACCCATTAGATTGAACCCTAAGCCTTTGGGATACCAAAGACCAAGGCTAGGACACCCTTTTAGGTATCTGAAGATGCGCTTAATAGCGTGCAAATGTGATTCTTTTGGGTTAGCCTGAAATCTAGCACATAAACATAGTGCAAACATTATATCTGTTCGACTAGTAGTTAAATACATCAATGAACCAACCATTCCATGATATTATTTTTGGTCCACTGATTTGCCATTTGGGTCAGAGTCCAAATTCAATGGTTCTGCAATAGGTGTAGTTTCGAAGGGATTGAATCATATTTGTATTTTCTTAACAAATCTTTGACATATTTCTCTTGGTTAATAAAACTACCATCTTCGGTTTGTTTAATTTGAAGACCAAGTAATTCTATATAAAACTTTTGTCTCATGCTCTATATAAGTTACATGATCATATTAGTGGCAACATCCATGCTCTCCTCGAAAACCAAATAATGATGCTAGGAAAACCTAAAATTTTTTCTACCAATGGGCCTTCTTAGGAACATATATGGCGCTATTCTAATCAGTATATTTTAAAATAACAGGATTTTTCCGGAAGCATAAATCCGATGACATGATTTGATAAGCCGAGTACTTCAATTCATTGATTTTAATTTTCCTCTGATCTTTGTTGTATGTAGGAATTTTGCTTACAAATTGTTTAATCACCGTTTGTGTTTGTACTATTGATGGATAATAACTTTGACGTTTATAACGAGATGAAGTCTGGTCCATATGTTAAAACATTATTCATTTTCTAGTAGGGTTGTTCATCAATCCGTCAAACCGTTAAAACTGGACCAAACCGGGGTATTTGGATTGGTTTGGTCGGATTGAGTTGTTAAAGTCTGGTCCGATGGTTTAAGTTTTGAAAAACCGGGGTCCTTGGTCCGGTTACGGTTTGAATGAATAACAAACCGTCAAAACCGGCCCGGACCAGAAAAATATGTATATATTTATATAAATATATATTATGAGTAATAATTCACATATAGATAGTTACTGAAAATATCGTATGGTTATTCTATTTAACATTTACCAATTTTAGTAACATGTGCAATATTCCAGATATCTTACCTTAGATATTTTGCAAACAATCGACTAGATATTTTGACAGAAGATATTTTAGTTCAAGATATTTTAGTTTATTAAACATTTATTTATCTATACTAGTGCTTAGACCCACGTGATGCGCTTGCAGTCGTAAGCAATTTTATAAGCTTTATTCCTTGAGCAATTATATACATAAGCAATTGGAAACATAATTGTCTAAATCAATTACATTGTTGTTAAGAAAAAAACTCTGTTGTATACACTTTGGTAAGTACTTACATGAGTTACCAATTTGTTAAGTGAAGACACATATAACAACAAACCATTTTGGGAGCATGTAAATGAAACGATTAAAGTGATATTCACTACATAAGTAGTAGGTCTTAAGAAGACATATTCATGATGAATGTTTATATCAAGAATGTAAGCAGGCAATCCCTCTAAAACGTTGTCATACCATACGACTTGTCTCTCAGCCAGATATTTATCCGCGTATTAAAGAATATCTGTGTACTAAATAAGGTAACATGTATAACAGCTTGTGCTAGAACTCAAAGAAATGTGAGTTCTTATACGGTTGTACCCATCTTGACACTATTATTATTTATTCAGTAGCAACTCTTTACTCAATACATGGGATTGGGGGAATTGATTTTGTGCAAACACTAAGAACATGCTACTATACCCAAACTACATTGTGGTTTTAGTACTAATCAATGCATGCAATCATTAATTTAGTCGAACCAAATGTCGTTTCGATTGTGCTCGTTAGTCCCTTTTGCTTCAAGTAATCCATTTTGTCATGCAATACGTTAAGCAACTCCCTAAGTAAATAACTTGCGTTTTCATTTTCGGGTTTGATGGTTGTAAGGTTCTCCATAAAAGCTATGTTGTCCGACGTCAATAGATCCTCCGAATATAAACATGTGGTATAAGTATGCTACACATCATATAGAGGTCGGTATAAATCTGTTTGGTATTATCCCCTACACAACATTATGACAATACTTTCTAATATATGAACCGACCTCTATATGTTGTGTAGCATACTTATACCACATTTTTATAAATTTTTTATAACCAAGCATGTTGAAATGGTCACATACTGTCTAGAGCGATGAGGTAGCAACCACACATTGATGCGGAGGATCTATTGATGTCAGACAACATAGCTTTAATGAACAGACAATGGTTGCGTGTAACATGAATGAATAGTTTATGAACCTGTTAGAAATCTGGAAAGTCAACCACAAATATGCTCACAATCAATGAGTTACTATAGATTGTCATGCCACATTAAGTAAACCCCAAAAACCAAAAAACAATTAAGTGGAAAATCAACAATGAAGACAATGGACCCATCTCTAGTTTCATGGCTATATGACAACAGTAGGGAGCTTTATGTTTTCAAGATGTGCAATAGGAGAAATTAAGAAAGTGATTAACGAAATCAGGCGGGTCATGCATTTTGACAAAGACCTTTTGAGGGAAGTGTTAGTTAAGGGGTCTGTGCAGAATGTGGCAGTAACCCATCTATTAGTAACATATTTGAAAATTCCACCTGAATGTACAACAATTGCATCCCGATAGAAAAACAAAGTGAGTTGTATACATACCTGAATCGCTAAGCCTCTGACGACAGCATTTACGCTATAATTCACACTATTATCGTCAGTATAATAACTACATACAAAGTCAAAGAACTTAGAGCTACAGGGGACATACACTGTACACCTGTATTAGCATTATTAAAAGTAACATTGGACATTTTTTCTTCTTCTAGAGCATTTCTGATTTGCATGGTGAGGTATGATTATTTTGATCATGTTGGCTACCAACATCAAAGCAACCTCAACTTCAGGGTCATGCAAGGAATTCGAAAACGTTGCTTTATCTTGGCTGAAAGAGATCCTTTATTTTAAAGCCTCTCAAATTCTTTTGAAAGTTCTTTGTTTATTAAAAAAAATAAGGCAATTAATTGATAAAAGATCGATTTCCCAATACTACAGAAATGTGTGGATTGGGTCAGAAGTTAAAAACTCCATCCAGTTGCACATATGATATGAGGTGTAAGGAGTTCCTAATTAGTAGAGCTGGCGGAATGGACGAGGGAATATGTAGTTAAGAAGATAATTGTGTTATGCAGATTGAAACAGGTTGGTTAATTGTCCAAAATTTCTAGATAAATCACAAAGTCATTAAATCTGATTATTGAATAAACTATTTAAAGTTTTAATGCATTTAAAGAGGTACATTTTCAACCAATTTGACCTACTCAACCCATTTGACTTGCTTCATTTCAAAATCCATTTTACCCGTTTGACTTGTTAAAGATATAATATAATCCCAAACAGCTTCTTAATAAGTAAATGGGTTTCAAATCATCTATCATGTTGCATGAGTTTGTAGTAATTGTTACCTTGTCCCATCACGCAGTCAACAATAGTTAGAACCGTGGCAAAAAAAAACTTTTTATAAGCATCTAATAAGTTATTATCCATAACAATGAAAATTGGTTAACCTTTCCTTTAAGGCTTGATATGTATCTTGAAAAGACAAAAGTAGTTACATATACGATCAAGTCATTGAATTAGATACCAATAAATATCACATTTGGGTTAACTTGTGGTTATAAAAAAGAAGTGCCAAATTAATAACCCAACCTGAAACTTGGAGGTTGTGATCAAACTGGTTGATATATGTGTTTTATTTATAGTTAGTGTTTTTGTAGTGTAAAAGAAATATAGGAGTCTAGTGGGTCACATAAAAAGATAGATGAGTGCAAAGTAGCTTGAAGCATATGTTATTTTCGATTAGATATGTTAAGGATTGCACGATAAAGTTTGTTATTGTTGCTTAATATAAAGCAGTTATCGAAAGAGAGTGTATTAAGGCAATTGTGTGTCTCGGTTTTTCATTTATCGATGTTTGATCATTTAAGTTTGACTTGCATAGAGGACACGACGCTACCTCTATCATCACAAGTCAAGGTTTTTTATTTTCTTGTTAAGTTGTAGTTTTCAAACTTTTTGAGACGTTTCTAGAAGTCGCTAGAAGTGCATTCAAATGCTTTTACAAAAAATTAAATTAGTATCTAGTATAAAGTTTGCGATCTTATTTATTAGGAGTACATGAATAACTATTATGTATTGGATAACCTCACTTGAAATGATGTCTTTCGCAACAAACAAACAATAATAGGGTCATTTTTAGGGCTCCCATTTTTAGTAAGAGTGGCTGATTGGCAACAATATGGAGACGGAGAATGTGAGAAGAAATAATAGTTAAATCACGAAGGCATTATTATCTTATATCAATCAAAGAACGCCATTAAAAGTATAGCCAGTTCGAAGTGCTTGACCAAATCCTCCATTTTATCGTCACCCAATCCATCAACACCACCTGGTTTCAAACCCGCTATAGATTCCAAACCCTTAACGGTCTCCATGGTCCGCTCTCTCAAGTTATTTAGTGTCTCTGAAGCATGTGATTCTTTAGGTGCAACCTTTTGCTTTCCTTTGTTCTTAGTTTTCAAATCAGGCAAGCCCGACCCTAACCCCAATCCCAATCCTTGACCTCCAGTGGTCAATGAAGAAGCCTCTGCTTTGTTCTCCCCACCATCCCTGCTTTGACAAATACAAACCTTTTATTATTTTCAGCTCAAACCAAATAGACTAACAGAGAGCTTCAAAAACATGTACATGGATCTACAATTTACTATAGTCTACTGTATGGTAAAAGTGACAAAATGGCAGGTCACTCAAGATTGGTATTTTGTAACATGTCAAAATGGATCAGTTTGTATAAGTAGAAACTCAAAACGGGCTAGTCAGGTATTTGTCTGGATAAACTTGGAGTATTAAGTAAGATTGCAAAACTTGCATTACTTTAAATATAGCATATAGTTATAATATAGACCTAATTAAGAGTCAGAATGCATTATCAGTACACTTAGACCTGAACCCTAAAGCTTTAACTGACCCTTTTTGCTCAAACTATAGCAACCCACTCCCCACCCGCTCAAGAAGGCGTTAGATCAATAAACTGAAAAAATATTGAAATGGATACGAACTGTACCACTTATACAACTAAAGCTACAAAAATTACCTTCGGCCCACTATAGAACCAAAAATTTGGGAGAACATGAACGTTCAGACTATAACACATAGACTTGTGAGCTTCATAGTTCACGTGCAGAAACTGCACGTCTAGATTAATCTATGCTAATCTGCAAGACCAGATTAGCAAATAAAATCCCAAAACATGAAAAAAAGAACGGTAGAAGCAGACAGAAATCTAGCCTGCCACCACTTATGCAATTCATATAATCTTGGATCTGTCCCTAGAATTCAAAAGCTAAAGCTATTAAACATTTGAATCGTAGATTAAACAAAAATAATTAATTTTTTTTGGATCACTAATGATCAAAAGAATTAAAACTGCATTAAAAAATATAGGCTTTCAATACATATATGATATATCTTTACTCAGATTAGAGTTGGAAATTATGAGAAACTTCAACCCGTTAACCTATACACGGGTCTACTAATGTGACTTTTATCATGCAATCGTGTCAAATGCAAACTGATTTACAGTTGTATTTGTAAAAATGTATTTCTAATAATAAACAGAGAAGTGTTTGAACCCAACCAGTCTCGTTCCATTTAAAAAATAACCCATTTCTCATGGAATTACCTTTTACCTGTTACCCGGTCCGTTAAATTATAGTATTTAGAAGTAAGCAAAGCAATTACCCCGAACCCAACCGATACCTATACATTCTCAAATGAACCTTCCACTATAGATATATAGGCCATAACTAAAACTATATTACCACCAAAAAGAAGCAAAAAAAATACCTTTTGTAATCTTTCTCCCATAGACGAAGGAGGCCACCGTGACCTAAGAGTGAATATTTAATAATCAATGCTTTTGAAACACGAACAGGATCCAGGTTACCTAACAAAAACAACTCAAGGGAAGAAGCAAATAATTATGGCTATGATTGCATTATTACTCGAACTTGGGTTTTTGCGAATTCATCTACTCTAGTTAAGGCCTGCATTGTTATATATACAATTGCAGCCATCTCCTAGTCTATTATATGCAACCGTGGATAAGCTACCTAAATGACACCATTATAGGCATGACTTGTACGTCACTGCCAAGAAACTTACTAATGGAAGTCTCAATATTTTGTAGTAGAGCCAAAAAATTCTTCTCAAATTGTAACCATATTAGGTATCAAAGAATAAGAAGTCATGAATATATCAATCAATTAGGCAATGTCGAATGAGCCACTTAGCGCATCTTCATTTCTAGGGATAGCATACTAAATAAAAGGTGACATTTTCAAGTCATTTACTTCTAAATGTATTGTTCTAAGTTGTATAAAATGTCTAATAGGTCAGCTAAGAGAAACAGAGCTAAATTCTTTGAAATTCGCTAAAAGTAAATACTTGAGGTAGACAAATCCATGAATCATCTTACGAACAATATTTGATTATGGTAATAAATATTGTTCTTGTAGCCATGTTTAACTATCAATAAAGATAAGATGGAAAAAAAAAAGGTGTGTATTGGTCAATCCGAATCAGCCCAGTTGATTTTGACCCATTCTAAAATGACTTAATTCTACCCATCCGAATTTTGACCATTACCCAACCCGCCCATCATGTCACCTTAACAAAATACTCTTACAATCAGAGGCTGATATTAAATGAAATGAATAGGGTAAGAGTTAATTATGGGTAGCTCCGTAGCTACATTGTATGTCAATTATGAAATTTTTTATTGCATAGCTATTCACCAACTTATATGAATCAGAAATGTACCACAATACATTCAATGATCTCGTATTATCTCATCATCTTATTATATTTCAGTGATTCTAATCGCAACAAATTACACTTGCATATATAACCTTTACTTATATCTTTTATCTGACGACAGATGTATGCACATCAATGTTACTATGTTTTGGAATAAAGTAAGTCCTTACCATGAAGATGAGCCATTTTCTGCATACTTGTAGGTGCAACCATGATAGGCATTGAAATCTTGACACCCAGAATAGTAGTGGTCAAATGTATCTTCCTCACATCAATAAGTGTATGCGGTCGGAACCTAGTTTAGTAGTTTTATTATCAAAAATATACAGGCAAACTTAAAGAAACACCAACGTAAAAGCAAAAAAAATAAATCCAACAGCAAGCAGTTAATGCTTTAAATTTAAGCAAAATTATACAACATAGTTCCACCAACAAAACCCCACAAAATTACCAAAACACAAACCAAAATCAGCCAAATTAACATCTATACAAACCACAAATTGAAGAGCAGACTAACAATCTATTTTAGTGTGATTAAGCTTTAAAATTGACTTGTATAGTATGTAAACAAAAGTTAGCTTTCCCAAAAACTGTGTGGTTTAGTGTTCCGATGCAGGTGCAAGGGATACATTAGGTGGAGGTACAAAAGGTGGTAATGTGGATAGTGAAGCAACCGGTGGTGGGATCGAGGCAGGCAATGGTAGCTTTGGTGGTGGAGTAGATGGAGGTGAGACAGGTAAACTTATTGGTGGTTGTGATGGTGTATTTTGAGGTAGTGGGACAGATGGGCTAGAAGTTTGAGGGGTTGGGGACGGTAGGGGGTGGCTGGTGTTAATTGTGTTGGTGTTACCAGGCCATTGGATACCGCTACCAGCAGGCAGGTCCAAGTGAGAATAGTACTAATCCACAATATATTTCTCGGTAGATGATTTTGTATGGATGAAAGAAAATGGATTTATAAGACATGTAAGGGATGTGTAATTTCGGGCGAAATGAAGAGGGTGGTTGTTACATGACCTTCGTGTGGCTGGTAGTGGTACATCTACTTTATTTGCCTAATTCGATTTTTGAGAATGACTTCAAGGCCAATTCTGGTAGTTAATGACTGATGATTATATTTTTGGTACATCTTTGATGTCAACATTGGTCAGCTTTCACTTTCGACTTCAAGGAATTATCTTTTGTAGGTCCATGCAACTTAAGCCTTTTTATGCAAAGCTATTTGTTTAATATTCGCATAAGATATACTCGTGAGCATTTCATATTAAATAGCACGGGCAGGAAAGCTTACCAGTTATACACCCATTGGCACCTGAATGGTGACATACATAGCAGGGGTATTCAAAGTCTCAAAAATGATCGAAGTCGTCATCTCACGATTAGCCTTTCCTCAAGTGGCATCCATGTCTATCATTTGGTCTATCATGTTGATAACCTGGTTTACAAAACTAATTACATATCAGATAAAATGGGCGTTAGAGGAGATACTTGATAGCCCCGACAACTTCCATTTGCACACCATTTGAGCTCGCCCGCACATAAAACTACTTATTAACATATTCATGTATATATAATTTTCATGGTTATATATATATCTTAAAACCGAGAAAAACTTGAGATATTTGAGGATTGCAGCCAACCCATTTTGATGTGTGATATGAATAGTTTACTTTGATTAATTACCCAACCCGCGAATATCGCCTCCTCTAAATCGAGCACAAAGTGAATGATTGTATCTAAAACTAACTTACAATTTTTTCAGTGTATCCTCCCACATTTAATGTCACAGCTTACTACAGAATTCAATTATAAGGCACTTGATCAGGAAAAGAGTCAAGCAACTGGCCAGGAAAGATACACGGATCGTCGATCATGGCTTGAATGAATGTGTTCCACTTTGAACTTTTGATCTCAAACTAAACCAAGTAAGCATTTTTAATCTAAACTCTTGCTTAACATAACCATGGCACTCCAGCCACCGGATGATTGTCACATAATATTCAAAGTTATCTAAGCTACCAAGTCCTCCTATGTGGGTAAACGGTGAGCGGTTTATTAAAGTGCTATCACAATCATGTGTCACTTCATTTGTGCTAGCTGGACTTTTTCGAGGCCAATATGTGAAACAATGTGGTTAATTTGGTAGCTTGCAGATGATTTAATTATACGACCACAAACAGATCCCAAATAAGATTACAAAAATGCATAACAACCTCGAGAATGTTTGCAAAAACTTTCTTTTCTATCTTATTAGTAAAGCTAAACATCCTCATTGAAGCCTAGGTAACGATAAATCAAAGCGATAATGCACCTTTCTAAAATTAGAATTGATATAGAATAAGTTTAACAAAAATAAGGATAGTAAAAAAATTTGACTTACCAGAAAGATTTTGTTATAGCATTATACATTGACAGAGCTTTATCTCGCGAAAAAAGGAAGGATACACCTTGTTGTCATATTGAGAATCTTGTCTTTCTAGCGATTTAAAAAAAAAACACCCGATTACTAAGTAACATAAAAATAAAAATATTAAAATAGATTGGATAATATGACCGATTGGATATTGCTTTCACGTGCCGGAATAATGACCGGAGACCTACTGCATATCATCGTGAAGGAAAAGTAGTGGGGTGCATCTTCCACCAACTTAGTTGCGGTAGAGTCTCACAAACCGACTCATCAAAAGACTGGAATTGATTAATGGGCGACAATCCGGCATGATATAGTCTGTACTCGTATATATACTTCTTATTGATACTAATGACATCCGATTTAGGGCATAGTATGACCTGTAAGTGTCCCATCATATCCTTCATGAAGCATATCAATGTAAATAGGATCAGCTTCTTCGAAAAAATTTTCAGAAACCTCATTTGCCTTTCCCATGAAATTTGGATTTTAGAGATATATCTGCATTTAATTATAAACTATATGATGGGTAATATAAATTGGAGAGCTATGAATATTTGACATTATATATTAACAATGAAACCCATCAGAATTCTGCAACCGTCATATGAATTAATCATCATTAACATTCCAAAATATCCATAGCCCAAAGGAAATTGAAAGGTGAATCTGGAACATTAACACATTAATAATAATTCCTTTAAATCTAATACGTATAGCATAAAACAAATGCATAAATTCATAAACCACTCATAAATAAAAAAGATTAACACATTAAATAACAATTCAATTTACATCTAACACATACATATACATACAAATTTACTGCAGCTTCGATTAACGCAATTACAAATCAATAAAATCATAAATCATAAATTTAAGTAAAATCATAAAAGCCCTAATCAGTCTTTAAGGCTCGGCATTGATTTCATTCTTATAACTTTTATATATAGGGAATGATATTAGTACCACAACTTTTTATTCATGTACCACTATCATGCATTATCAACTTGTACAGTGTGCTGTAATATTAGTGTTGTGTGGTAGAATAATAAAAAACCATGGTACTAATATCATTTCTCTTTATATATACGAGGGCTTAAAAGCCCGTGCTACACACGTCGTGTTTTAAATATATTATTTGCATGTATTTTGTTGCCGGATTTTTAAATAGATAAAGAAAGTTGTTTCATAAAACCATATTATTCATCAGCTTTTATATAAAAAAAACATAATAATAAGTAGAAAATAAATAAAAAATTTCAGGCCAAATGACTTGGTTGTAACACAACTTGAGCTTAACTTTACAGTATATAGGCGACTGGTGCAATGCACGACATTTATAATAGCATATTCGTTTCATGTTTTAAAACATTGGTATACATAATAGCATCTACATATCTACGTAAAAGAAATGCGTAAACGAAGAAGCTTTTCACTTGGGATCCTAATGCATGTCATGTAGCATGTGTTGTCAATGGTAAGTTCAAACCAAAAAGAGCATAGCAAAATCATACCTCTACTCACGACGAACTTCCCTTTATGCATTACTTAATCATTTGATATAACAAAGATTTTAAAACATACAACAGTTGGTTAATTTACCTAGTATAATAATAATAATAAAATAAAAAAGAAATACAACCCCCTTATAATAGATTACAATTTCAAAGTTTAAGGGTGTGAGTGAGAGGTGACCAAAAAAGACCATTTGTTCATAAAACATGCCATCCTTCAACAAAGACCATTTGTTTTAGCAGCCTTCAAAGTAGACGTCTCCAGGAACGGGTTTGTCCACCTCTGGTACAGTCAGTTGTGCACAGTTGAAACTTTCATAATCTCCATATTGGTAACAGGTGTGGGTTTTCAACTCAAAGATATGTTCCATACCAATCGGATTCGTCTAACACATTTGGCATAAGGGAGTAGTCAGCTTATTCATCATGCAGGAAGTATAGACTGTATAGTAAAATGAAAAATTAGATGTAAGCATCTCCCTTAAATTAAATACTTACATTACAAATTAGTTTTTGTCTTGACAACTACAACGGAAGATATAAATTATAATCTAATTATAATTCATAACCATTATTGCTAGAAGTTTGAAGTCATTAACTTCAAACATTCACAGTTTCATAGAAACCAGCAAAACAAAAGTTTGCTCGGCCTCCTTCTCGTGATTTATTGGCTTCTACCCTTTGTAAGTTGGTGCTTTATTAAATCTTTTTCCTTCCTATAATCTGACTCCCTTCTAAGATTAGTATTATCACTTGTAGATATTAATATTGAATGATCACATATGTAAGAAAAAGCACCATTTTTGTGCTCTAGTTGATACATTCAACAATCTATGCATCTAAGAACATTAGAAAACTCCGTCTGGTCTATAATTCACATTTAACATGACTGAGTTTCATTAGAGTCATGCAACGAATTATACGTAAATGCCATCAGAATACATGATCTAGGAACCTACTTAGAAACTCTAGCGAAACTTCATGCATTATCGCAGATTTTGATGAAACTTTGACTACTGCATTATTAGGATTCATCTAACGCGGTTTAACAAATTTGGATTCAGAATAGGTCAAAACAAAGTGTAAATGGATAGGGTTGAAAGCCTGAAAATGCTTTTTATCCATTTTCTAAAATTCTATTTGAATAATTTATGATTCGTATATAACAATGTAAGCCAAGGCTACTACTTTTTTTCCAAGGAAAGTATATTAAGTCATAAGGTGCTAGACGCCATAATCCTTCTGCGAATGGAACCTATTTGAGGCCCAAACAATATAAGGCTGCCTCAGTCAATGACTAAATGTGTTGTGTCTCGTGGACTGGTGACTATCTTAGAAAGTACACACTAACTATTTCGGTGTTTCAGAAATGAAGTAATGATGTATACTGAAGCGCACTCTTTTGAGATGTCTAATATACAGAAAAGTTAAACAAAGATGTATTAGAGGTGAAAATCAGATTATATAATTATGGACAGGTCCACTTGGCTCACGATTTATGTCTAAACAATTGGATATGTAAGATTGAGAGAAAATTATCACTTACTACTATTGCAAATCTTAAATCAGCAAGTACAACTGTTTGCAAATCTTAAATCAGCTGTTTGTAAAATTGTTTAGAGGTGATAATTACAAGCTAAACAATTATAATTATGGACAGCAAGTAAAATTGTAAAGTTATGGAATTGTTTAGAGGTGATAATTACAAACAGCTCACGATTTGCAAATCTTAAATCAACAAGTATAACTATGGACAGGTCCACTTGGCTCACGATTTGTAAAAATTATCACCGGCCTCTAAACAATTTAAGATTTTCACTTCTAAACAATTGTATAGTGTGTAAAAATGGGTAACATCGAAAACATCTTACTACTATTGCAAATCTTAAATCAGCAAGTAAAATCTACTAGTAAAGTTACCAAGCTTGAGATCTTCCTTGTTCACATCCACAAATTTCTTCTCTTTATATGCCCGGAGATTCTGAATAGCAACCTCGTCATATGCCCAACTAATTAGAATACTTGCATTATTTCATCGATAAGCTTTAGGGATTCCTTTCGATCCTTAATAACTGGAATGATTAAAGAAGAATATTTGTTTCATGATTAAAAAAAGGAATTATTCAAAGCCTAATGAGAGACTGCCTGTTTGTACATATTTAGCAAAAATTACTTCAACCCCTTTAGCCAACTTGGTAGTACTGAGCATTACATACATTTGTAGAAACTTAAAGAAGAACATAACGTACTTCGTAGACCGAACATTAATTTCAACACGACTTTTCTACTTCAGGGTAAAATTATATCCCATAATACAGAACATATTATGAAGTAAATTTTCCTATAATTAAGTTATAATGCCAACCAAAAACAAAAAAGGTGAGCAAACTATCTATAATTTGAAGGTAACAGCTCCCAGGTGTTAAAAATCTAAAAATAATGATAAATTGTAATTAAGATTGTGGACTTACTTGTTGTTAAATCATAGATATATGATAACTAAGGATGAGGAGCTAAATATAAAGTTTAGCATGTGTAAGGACTTATAGTATAAATACTCCTCATTCCTTAGGTATCATATGTATACCTGTACATATAACTATTTCAAGAACAACCCTCATAATTCAACTCACACCGTAGTCCGTCCAAAAACACACACACACATACTCTCTCAGTACACACGCTAAACACACCAAGAACACACACACTTACATCCACCATTGTTGAGATCAAATCTAGAGCAGAAATCGTGTTATTACATGTGGTATCAAAGCAAAACATCACTTTGATATCGATCCATAACTGTTTTTGATCTCAATTTCATCAAAAATCAAATTCAAAAACCGTTTTTCATACCGTCCCCTGTTTCATCATTTTTCATCATTTAAATCACATAAAATCATCATTTTTTGTTCAAATTTAGATTCCTTATAGCTTAAAACATAATCCTGTTAAGTTTCAAGTTTCAATTCGATCTAGAACTTGAGATTGAATTTTTAGATTTTGGCGCTCCAATTTCGGAATTTGATTCTGTTGTGTTTTTAGCTGAATTTTGTTCAAGGATTTGTTGCGGACGTGAAAACAAACAGTTTGCAAGTGATTTCAAGTTCTAACTCCAAGTAATTCGAAAGATATTGAAATTTTAAAAGTCATTAATGGAGTTTCTAAAAATGTGTTGTTTTCTGATGAAGAGGATGATCTCAGAACGATTCTCACTAGGACGATCTTCTGCAGATCGTCTCAGTGCTTGAATTTTCATTCGTTTATACTCTGTGTGTTGTGGCTTGTAGGACGATCTTCACAAGATCGTTCTAGCAAGTGGTTGTGGTGTGAAGTATTGTTTGTGGCTAACTAATCCGAAAGGATTGTTTTTGGTCAATTCAAAGTGGTTTACTTTGAAAATTAAGGCAGAAAACTAAGACGATCTTGCCAAGATCGTCTCAGTTACCTGACTCTAGGACGATCTTACCCAAGATCGTCTCAGTGTCTATCGAAAGTTGGTGTGTTTTGGTTGTTTAATTGAAGTTGTTGTGATTGGGAATCACACACAACCTAGGTAACTGATCATTCGTGATTGGTTTTGCTCAAATTCATTCCTTCCAAAGTCATACTGAAACTCTGTCAAATTTTTCAAAAATTACTTAGAAAATTTCTCAGTAACCCAGAACAATATCATTCAAAGGGTTATGAGCATGGTGAAGGAAGTGGATCAAAGCATGGTGAGAAGAAAGAAGAATTTGAGAAAACCAGTTGTTGAGAAAGGGAAAACATCAGACAAAAAGTGCTACAACTGTGGAATTCCTGGTCATTTTGCTATTGATTGCAAGCAACCTCGTAAGCGCAACTATTAGTACTACAAGCAGAAGATGTTATTAGCCAAGCAAGTGGAAGCCGGTCATGCATTGCTTGCTGAAGATGACAAATGGCTATTGCTCTCGGATGATGAAGATGAAGATCTTTCTGCTAATGTTTGCTTTATGGCAAGGTTGGCCAAGGACAAGGCTTTTGAGGCTGAAAGCACTGATGATGAGTACCCGGATGATGAGGTAAATCTTAACTCTACTTTTTCATTAGTTAGAGATAAAGAGTCACTTAATTTAGCTTTGTCAAACTTGACAACTCATATTAAGTCTTTAACCAACAAAAACAAAAACTTGCAAAATAGTATTTCATTGTCTAAAAGTGAATTTTCAAAACTTCTTGAAGAACATTCAAAATTACTTTTTGAACATGATGCTATTAAACAAGACTTTCAATCATATAAAGAAAGGATGTTGGTTAAAGAATGTGAGTTGAATGCCTCTCCTGATTCTAAGTTATTAGAAAAATGTCATAATCTTGAAAAGACCATTCAAGATCTTGAGAAAGCCAATCAAGATCTTGAAATTCAAAAGACCAATGAATGGCTTCGGGCAATTGCTAGACAAATGGATGTTGATATTTTCAATAAGAAGCTTCAAGAAGCTAAACCAAACAATGTTGAACTCGAAAGGAAGATTTCTGACTTAAATCATACTTGTTTTCTAAAAGGCGTTGAGATTGGAAATCTTGAAAAACAAGTTGAGGAATTTAAAAAGAATATACTTTTCTATCAAGAGAAGTTATATAAAGTTGAACAAAACCCTCTTTTGGATTTCACTGCTTATTTTAACAAGTCAAAAATTGCAAAAGATGATCTTCTTCTCGAGTTGGGATTTGAGAATATCACACCACTGCAAAAAGCCAAGGATGAAATAGAACCTTTGTATGATGAAAAATTTCTTCGACTTGGTATGGTACAACAATTTATTCGTCCATTGGATAACGAATTTGAGACGGATGAAGTTGAGAAACCAAAAGATGAATTTTTGGTTAATTACGATGCTCTAAATGCTTCTTACAAAACAAAAGAATCTTCAATTTTTAAATTGGAAGAAATTGCATCGAATTTTCAAAACCAAGAATCTGTTAGTCCTTCACCTAAACCTACTAAAATGTATGTTCCATCCACAATTTTGGAAAAACAAATAGAAGGTTTGCAACAAAAGGTGGAATCTCAACAAAATGTTATTAATCACTTAAAGTCTCAAAGTCCGAATTCGAAGGTTAAATTGATTGTTGTAGATACTAAGAAAGTTTGTGTGAATGTTTCTACTCAAACTGACCTAAGTGCTTTAGTAGATCATTCTACCCAGACTACTTGTGTTTCATCTACAAATTCCTCCACTCAGACCTTGACTAATACTCTTGAATATTCATGTCGAAATGCTGCTACTGTTATAGCTGATAATTATGTGCAATCTGATTTATCTAATGACGAACTTGCGCATAGTTTAGTTTTGATATGGAACTTCTATAAGTTTTTCACTTGTGATACTCTTGATGAGTTAGTTGTTCACCCTAAGCTTAGTACTAGTATAGGTGTTGATACTTCTACTCAAATTTCTTGTGAGACAAAAGATGTGTCAGTTCAAGTCGACCAAATTCCTGAGACTACCCATGATGTGGAGTTGGAAACTAAGATTCCTGATTTTTCAAAACTTTCTCCAGTGAAACTTTTCACAAAAGATAATTGTGATAAATTCATGGAGGGAGAATATGTTTTTGATTCTGAAACTGAGAAAAAGATTTAATCTACCAAAATCAAGGTTGAAACAAAAGAAGAATCTCAAAAACCATTTTCCAAAGTTCCAACTTCATATTATTTAAAGAAACGAGTTATTTCCAAACTCGTCAAGACTGAACCAAAGACCGTAACAAAACACCATTAAGTTAGAAGCAAAGTGTTCTACCCCGGATAAGCATGTCAAAACCAAACAAGTTGAGACCATTCCCAAAATCAAGTACAACAAAGTGAAACTTCTGAAAATCAATCCAAATGTTTCTTCGTCTAGCTCTCAATCTAGTTCATTACCTAAAGTGTCTAAGTGTAGCTCAATTTTGCTGACTAGGATACTTCTAACGGTGCAACTAGGTATAGGGATAGATATGGCTGGTTTTCTCATGATAAACCTAAGAAACAAGAAGTTTCCACACCTCTAAAAGAGTCTAAAAAGATAAAAGTGCTTCAAAACCCTCGTTCTAATCTTCTTAGTGTCAATTCAACAGGTGGAAAGAGCATAAATAGTGATACTAAATGGGTAGCTAAGTTGTTAGTACCTAAGTTCACTAATGTTGAGAAAAAGAAGAAAAGACAAAGGAGAAAAGCTGGTAGTAAGAAGAAGCATGTTTCTGTTGAGTCAAACAATTTATCTTCTAAGTTCTCAGTGAAAAACAATGTTAATGGTGCCAAGGCTAGGCCTTGTGATGTTGTAAACAATGTTAATTCTTGTTCTCGTGTGTATGGTTTGAATGCTGGTAGACATGTTACTTTTAATTCATGTGTGAATGTTCATACTTTTTATCCAAGTGTGCTTATTGATAATGTGCTTGTTAATGCTCATGTTGATTCTAAAGAATGTTTGAATGCAATTCCTAAGTTATATACCCTGCCTGTGTTAACTAACCACAAAGGACCCGTCTTCAAGTGGGTACCTAAAGTCGGTTAAATTTCTTTGATTGCAAGAAATAACCATCTGTGTTTGGATACTCGATTCCGGGTGTTCAAAACACATGACTGGCAATAAGGCATTGCTCAAGAACTTTATAGAACGATTCATGGGAACTGTTCGATTTGGGAACAACAATTTCGCTCCTATCTTAGGTTATGGAGACATTGAACGCAATGGAATTGTCATCAAGAGAGTTCATTATGTTGAAGGATTAAGTCATAACTTGTTTAGTGTTGGACAATTTTGTGACAACAATCTTCAAGTTCTTTTTCGACAATCTCTTTGCAAAATCCAAACTCTAGATGGAGTTGACATTCTGTGTGGCGACCGCGATGATAACCTTTTTACCGTCAATCTTGATGATAACCAACCAACCGACAATATTTGTCTCATTTCGAAAGCTACATCAAAGAATTCTTGGTTGTGGCATAGAAGGCTTTCTCACCTAAATTTTCCAACCATCAATACTTTGGTGAACAAGCATCTTGTTGAAGGCTTGCCGGACTATAAGTATGAGAGTGAGCATGTTTGTCCTTCTTGTGTTGTTGGGAAGATTAAACGAGCTTCTCGTAAACCGAAAAAATCTCCAAATTCATTAGCACCTCTTCATTTGCTTCACATGGATCTTTGTGGGCTGATGAAAGTACAAAGTCAAAATGGGAAGAAATACATCTTGGTTATTGTTGATGATTATTCAAGATATACTTGGGTCAAGTTTCTTGCCTCCAAAGATGAAACAACTCAGATTTTGATCGATTTCATCACTTCTACTCAAGTAAATCTTCAACTTCCAGTCCGTTACATCCGTTCGGATAATGGTACTGAGTTCAAGAATACCGTATTTGATGAGTTTTGTAAATCCAAGGGCATTACTCACCAATTCTCTGCAGTTCGTACCCCACAACAAAATGGTGTCGTTGAAAGGAGAAATCGAACGCTAGTGGAAGCTGCAAGAACAATGCTTGCTTATTCCAAGTTGCCTTCCAATATGTGGGCTGAAGCTATTGACACTGCTTGTCACACTCAGAATCGGTCCATTGTTAATCAGCGTTTTGAGAAGACTCCTTATGAGGTTGTTAACAAACAGAAACCCAACATCAACTATTTTCATATCTTTGGGTGTGTTTGTTATACTCTGAATGATCGGGAAAATCTTGGAAAGTTCGAGAAGAAAGGTGATGAAGGTTACTTTGTTGGTTATTCCAAGACATCAATTGCCTACCGAATTTACAATCCCCGAACAAATACAATTCAAGAAACAATGAATGTTTGGTTTGATGAGATGTCGGGCATGATCTTTGAACAAGAAAGTTTGTTACCAACAAGTAATGATCCAAGTGCTTCAGGTACTTCATCAAGGACTTCTAATTTAGCATCAAAATTCAAGAAGTTTCCAACTCCAACAAGTGATGAATTAGATATTCTTTTTGAAGAATTCTACAATTCTAAACCGATTCATGATGAAGAACCTCAAATCATCGTTGAACCAATTCAGACAAATAATCTAGTTCCTGACAACAATCATGAATCATCGTCAAGTTCTTCTGAGCAAGGTGCTACATCTTCTAGTAGTAATTCTTCATCCTCTTCTAATGATTCTTCTTCACCACCCTCTCCTAATAATTCTTCTCAAGTGAATGTTCAAGAACAACCTACCCAGTTTACTCAGACTACCAATCCGATAAACACTCCAAATGTGTATGTGCCACTTGACTTCGATCATCCATCCTATGAGGAAGCTATTCTACCAAGCTATGATTCTATCTCTCAACAAAACTCAGGTTTTAATGATGGTGATGTAGTTGTTCAACAACAAGATCCTCTTCCTCATGATCGCAAGTGGTCACGTATGCTGAAAAATCATCCTACTGATCAAATTATTGGAGATCCACAAGCCGGAGTATCTACTCGTACTTCAGTAAACGAGTGTCTTGTTGCACTTTCTCTCAGCAACATCGAACCCAAAACTGTCTCTGAAGCTCTTCGTGATCCAAAGTGGGTTAAAGCTGTGCAAGAAGAACTCGCTCAATTTAAAAGACTGAAAGTATGGAGATTAGTTCCGAATCCAAGAAAAGATGAACCTATTGGAACAAAGTAGATTTTCAAGAACAAGAAGGATGAGAATGGAGTAGTAGTAAGGAACAAAGCTCGACTAGTTGCAAAGGGTTATTGCCAACAACCTGGTGTTGACTTCGATGAAACTTTTGCTCCAGTTGCAAAAATGGAAGCCATTAGGATTTTCTTAGCTTATGCCGCATTCCAAAACTTCACTGTGTTTCAAATGGATGTGAAGACAGCTTTCTTGAATGGTGAACTCAAAGAAGAAGTTTACGTTGAACAACCAGAAGGTTTTGTTGATTCTAAAAGGCCAAACCATGTCTATAGGTTAGACAAGGCTCTCTACGGTCTTAAGCAAGCACCCCACGCTTGGTATGATTCCTTAACTACTTTCTTGATTAGAGGTGGATTACCAAAGGCACAATAGACCCTACCCTGTTCATTCGTAAACAAGGTAAACATGTTCTTTGTAAGGTGCCCTATCGTTGCGTGGATCGTAATAAGATGTGATTCGTTATGTCAAGAGTGCGGAATCCTCTTGAGATAACTAGATTGCTATTGCCTTTCATTGATTAATAAGCAATTAACCAACCCAAGGAGATGCACAAGGCTTGTGGTTCGTGTAGGAGATCACACGAAGGAACAATTAACCTTAGCTCGTAAATTCGTAAATTATTAACGAAGATTCGAAAACGATTCACCTAATTTCGTAGATTAGGTCTTGTATTTATACTAGTTAAGTATTGGATCGTGTGGGCTTAGGCCTTAATTACGTATTAGGCCCGAAACAATTAACAACCGATCTGCCTCGTGCTGACGTCAGCACGAGGTTGTTCCTACATGCTGATGACGTCAGCACGAGGGACGACCCTTTGTTCTTTGTTTGACTTTATTTGGCTCGTACATAACATCCAATCATCGTTTAAGTGTTCTACGACACTTATAAACCTTGATTCTATGTTCTTGTACCTGCAAAACAATATATAACACACAAACACAATACAAAACATAAGCAGATATAATATAGAAGTCCAAACGTAATCATTAAATATCAACACAAGTTCTTATTTAAATGATTACAAACAAGTTCCTACAAACAAAAACGATAATCAAATCTATGTTGCGATTGTCACACCGAATCTGCATCTACAGACTCCCCCTTGACGATTGCAACTAGATCTCTTTAAAGTTTTCAAAACTTGAACTTCAAAATTATCCGTTAAACAAAAGTCTGATGCTATTTGCATGAATTCTCTCTTGTAAACAATGAGCAAGAATGTTGCGATAGCGTCTTTCCTCAACTCTCCAAAAATCCACTGCTGAGCAAGGTGTATCCAAAAGTCTTCTTTGATCACCTCTTGATAAATTGACAACCTGCATTGGATCATACATGCGTAACAACATCTGTTTCTTTGAATCATCAATAAACATCTGTGCTTCGCCTGAATTGATATCTATCTGCCAAAATGTCATCTCCGTCAGCATGTCTTGATCCCATCTGATAGCGGGAACCTTCTTAACACATTTAATCCTTTTCTGGACAAATCGAAATGTGCCATCTGGATTCTTAATCTTCTTCAAAGGTGTTGGCTTTATCAACCTTTCTTCTGGCTTCAGACCTCTATTACTGAAATACTTAATTCTTTCATCTCTGAATCTATTCCAGTAGAAATCTGCAAGTCCATTACTATGAAGATTAACGAACCAGTGTCTTCCTAGATCTATCATGTCTGAATCACTGAGAGAGTGGAAGTGTCTTCGACTTATTGACATGTACTGACAACCCTCCTTTCTCTTGATAATAAACAATTTGATTCTGTGATCATAGAACCAACTTTGAATCACTGAGAAGTATTTGGGTGCATCCTTGTCTGAGACATATTCCCAAAACATCGATGGTTTATACGTATCACGTATCATCAAACCAGTATGTCCTCTATAACCTGGAATTAGTCTATTAACAATAAATTCATGATCTTGCTCCACCGGAGGTATATTCAATCTTCCAAGATCAACCTCTCGTGTAGCATCTATATTCCAGTATAGATCAAAAATATTGTTATGTCCTTCATCGACTATGTTTGCATATACAGCAAATCTTAACCTTGCAGCATTTTTAGGTTCATCTGGACTATCTCTGATTGGATTGAGATTGAGATGTTCTACTTCAGCGATTGGTTCAACTTGAATGACTTCATCTTCATTAAAGACACGATTAAAGTCATAAGGTGTTTCAAGCAACCTTTCTCTATCAGCTTCCGAAGTAATGAACTCTCCTTCTTCCAAATCTTCATCATCGATACTTTCTAGATCTTCTTCAGCATCAAGATCATCCAATGCACCTATTCTTTGAAGCTTATCTGCAATTCAAACGATTTACATATACAAAGATAAAGAACATAAATCACAAGTCAAGACATAATAAAATAGTATAAATACATAAAAAGAAATTAAAATAAATAATACTATATCATAAATATTATGTAACAATTACATTAATATTTATCTTATAATCTTTATCTATTTTAACTTACAACAATAATATTATATCATAAATATAATGTAATACATACATTTATATTTATCTTATAATCATCATTTTTCATTACTCGAGTATTTTAAAATTACACTGTCAATATGTTAAGCCGAACAGAATAATTCTTTAATAACTATTCTAAGCTGAATAACACTTTGATTAACACTCTAAACTGTTATTATAACTCAAGTAATCAATACAAAATTAATAGCACTAAGGTTCATAATCTGAATCTAATTCTGACTCTGAAGATGTATGAGTTAACCCTGACTGTTCTTTCATTTGATCCCTAAGCAATCCTGGATCATAATAATCATCATAATCCATAATCTCAGCTCTAGCTCTCATATGAGCTTGTGGATCATATCCCAATCTCTTTTCTAGTCTATGCACAATTAAAGGGTGCAAATCTGACTCTGTAGAGGCATTGGTAGTAGAAACAGTCTTAGTTGACTCACTATCCTGAGTAGATTTTCCTTTGCTATTTTCTTTTTCTTTATAATTATGAGGATCATTCACTATCTCCCTTTCTATTCTATCAGAAATAGAATCGGAGTTACCTGAATTGGAATCTTCCCCATCATCATTGTTATCTGGATCATCAGGATCTGCATCTGGAGTGGTCATCACAGCTTTGCCTTTATCTTGAGTCCCAGAAGTACTAGCACCAGCTGTACCAGCAATCTCTAACTCTCTTTGTCTTGATGACTCCCCCTGAATATCAGCAGTCTCTGTATCCATAGCAGCAGCATCAACAACATCTTGATCTTGACCTCTATTCTCTGGCTCACCTAGTTGTGTTTGATCTTGACCTTGAGCTGGATCTTGATCTTCATGATCATCATCTCTAGTCTTCTTTGCAAGCTCATCATCTCTACAACCATCTTTATCTCCCCCTTGAGCCAGGAATTGGTCAAGTCTAGATCCAAGAGAATGAACAAGAGCTGTCATCATGTCCATCTTTTCCTGATGCTTAGCAGCTTGGAGTTTTAGCTGACTCTCCAAAGCTGTAACCCTCATCTCCAACATCTTTTCTCAGAAAATAAACGACTCAGCTGCACTTGAACCGGTACAGGTGGACGTGAAGTAGAAGCAACGTCAGATGTAGAGACCTGAAGGGGCATCGTAGCTTCAAACGAAGGCATACGAGCACTTGAAGTTCATGTGGGAGGCATCTGTGGTCTTTGCAGAGGAGCCAACAGACGTCCTATAACAGTAGAAACAAGAACTGTTGCCTGAATAGGAGCAGATGAAGGCCTAGGAGCAACAAGCGTCGGAACTGTAGACTCCGAAACAGCAGGAATTGTAACAGTGGTAGCTTCAGTAACAACTTGTGCGCGAGAACCAATTCCCCTTATTATAAACTTTGGTCTCGACCTTTTCTCCCCAACAGTAACACCAGTAGAAGGAGCAGACACAGACGCAGGAATCTCAGAGATAGAAGCTCTTAAAGCAGCAACCAATGGAGTATCACCAACAACAGGTGCATGAGACCTCTCCATGGCTTCATTATATGCAGCAAATTCTCTATCAACTTCAGCTTGAGATCGTGCATGTCTTCTTCTTCTCTTTGGCAGTCTTTCTTCCTCTTCTTCATCTTCTGAGTCCTCAACAACATTAACCGGGACTTCAGAAGGATCAGCAGCAACATCAACTGGAGCAGAGGTAGAAGTAGAAACTCCAGCAGATGTAGATACAAGATTTGTAGGATCATCAATATCCTCCATGAGAGCATCCATATCAGAATCATGCTCTAGATCACCAGCATATAGAGGAACATCATTAAGTCCCTCAAACTGATCAGCTCGTTCTTCATGAGGATCATCCTGAGCCTGATCATCATCACCAGCAGCAGCAGCAGCAGCAACGGGTTCTTCATCTTCCCAACCTTGTCGAGGTGCAACATAGTTAGGATTAATCAAATGTCCGAACAGAGGAGGATTATCAACCTCAATCGGAACATTTCTTCCCGACACGTGCTTCAAACTTTTAGCAAATGCCTTGTAAGTAAGATGACCTAGATTGAACATAGGACCGTCAAATGGGAAATCAGCTGCAAAGTGACGAATGATAATCATCACAAATCTTAGAAACAAGTAAAACTTCTTGTCGGTTCCAAATGATCTCATTTGCCTTTCAAAATTATTAAAAATGTACTGAGAAAAGCTATATGGCTTGTTCAGCACCAAGGCCACCAACTGAGATGCATAGACCTCAACAAATAGTAAGCAAGGAGCTTCCATTTGCCGCGAAGATTCTTTCTAAAGTATGGGTGTGTAATGTTACCAGCATAACCCATACGACGTAGAGCACCGTCATAGAATTCTTCTGTAAACTCAGTAGGACCTTGCTCCATGTCATCAACACCTAAGCGTAGAATAGTCCTTAAGTCTCCAGCTGAGAACGAAATAGAACGTCCTCCAACAGTAGTGCGAAAGTACAAAGGAACACCCATCTGCACTGATCGAGCTGAGTACCAAAACTCCCGAATGAGACTTATTATCAACGGAGGGTTCTCGGGCAACGCAAAGTTAATGCGACAACGCAAACTCTGCGTGATACTGAGATCGAGTGCAGCATTGTGTTCCTTAGCGAATACACGAGCGTTATCACCTCGTCCTGCCATACCTGCACAAAAAAAAAAAACAAAAACGACAAGAAAAACGATGTTAGAATAAACAAAAATAAAAATTAGGGTTTTGGCTTTCTGCTTCGTGATGACGTCATCACGAGGAGGTTTTCCCTCGTCGTGACGTCAGCATGAGCCACTATGAAACCCAGAAACACAAAGTTGTTTATAGTTCGTCTATGCCCAGAAAACAGAATCGAAACGAATTCGATGAACACGAAGTTGGTTCGTGTTCTTCGTGTGAATAGTGACCGAAACGCAATTTTCCTTGATTAATCTTGATTTAACACTTGTTTACTTAAAGTTTTGTTAGATTTAACATGTTTAAACATTAATTAATCCAATTTTAAGTCCAATTTAAGTCCAAATCATCAAAAATCAAGATCTAATTTGTGGTTCATCCTAGTTACTGTTCACGCGAAGCAAAATAAAAAATTTGGGCATTATAACGACTTGTAATCGTTCAAATTTATAGTCAAAACATCAAGAATCTATCCTTGATCAAGTATTTACCAACAAACTAGGATGATTAATATGAAAAGAAGATGAAATCGATCAAAAATAAGGACGGATGAACAGTGGCACGAGGGAGAGGTGATTCGTGTGATTTACTTAGGGTTAACTATCGATTAAACGTAATTAATGAATAGTAAAACCCGTATTTATATTCGGAGCTTCGTGGGCTTCACGCTGACGTCAGCATGAGGCCTGATGACGTCAGCACGGACCAAAACGAATTTTCAGAATTTAAATCACATAATCTCCATTCCTTAGCCAAATTTCGCAAATTTTCTAGAAATGTAAATAAGGAAAAATTCCAGAAATTCCAGAAACATAAACCTGTAGATACTCTTTACTAAAAACCTGTATCTACTCGAATATGTTATCGTAAATCATCCGTACTAACTTGTCATCACAATAATGTATCAAATAAATCTTACATTATTATCTTGACATAAAATAGATCATTTCATCATTTGATGTTTAACTCGAACAAATACATACTTACATCAAAACACATTTAATGTATAATGTATGACAAAAAATCATATCAACAACCTACAACATTACATCTTAGGTTGTGATCTTGATAATAAAAGTATAACCTATCACACGAAGTCTTAGGTTATTAAAGCAGATCATCCTTGTATCACTTGTAATCTCTGTAGAAGCAATTTCTGAACACCTTTTGTTGTCCGTTGCAATACAATTCAAAGAGCTGATAAACAAGCGAAAACAATTCTTCCTTGAATCAAAAATTTTGATATCATAGAAAATGAGTTTACTATCTGTAACCTGCACACTTAACAAACTTCATTAATGCATCAAAATCAACAAAGTATCATCAATATGCAAAACAACCAAAAGCTTAACATATCGGTAAAATAAAATCTAAGGTAAGTCAAATCTTTGTCAAGCATACTTATCTACCAAAAACAATTGAAATTTTAAAAATTTAAATTGAAACACATTCAAAAATATTTTGACTTTTCAATTTCCAAAACATTTCATTTTCTAAATTAAACAACTTATGTATTAATTAGAAAATCCATCTTGTAAACATCTATACCGTAAGCACTAAGACTTATATAATTCACTAAGAATTATGACTTTTAATGTTTATCAAATCTCTCGTGCAATAAGAACTAGTTTGACACACAAACTGACACTTATTACCAAAATAAAAGTAAACAAATATAAAAATTAAAGTAAAAATAAAACTAAGCTACTTTATTTATGTACAAGAAATCTTAAGTTTATGCAGATTAGATCAGATTAGCATTTACATAAGTATGCAGGTGAAAAATAATTCTCTTATTATTAATTATGAACAGTGATCCAACCACGATTACCGGTATATTTGTCCTCTTAAACACTCAGTACTTCCAATTTCCTTTTGAATTATGACACTTTCGACATACCCTGGCCAAGGACAGTCACCATGTAACCCGAGTAGCCTAATATGCCATTGAATAGTTTGCGAACCTATGTGACCCACATTCAGATATTCTTTCGTAATCAATACTAGCACTAAGATAACAAAAATTCAATGTATATTCAAAAACATCCTTAACAAATCATGAGACACTTTTTAGATAACTGAAATTAATTACTTTGTGATTTAACTTATTTGCGTTTGCATTTCATTATTTATAAGGAACCCGTGATTTTCTATGAGACCCATGTAGCGAACTTTCTGACAACCTATCCCAAGTTGGAAGCTTTAGGTAGGCTAGGTATACGAAGACACCCTGAGGACATACTTGTCCGAATCTCAAAGACCACATTAGCCCCTTAATTAACATTCATTTCATTTGCATAACAATATCACATTTACTTTCATGCTCATGATTGGTAGAGGTTTTTGCCTATACATTGAACAAATCTTATAGTAATGCTAGATCTTTCACAAAATTTAAGGACTAGATCAGTTCATTACTGAAAAGCAAGCATTCTCAGCCATATATTTGAATATGCTTCCCACAAGAATATTGTATAATTTAAGTTCAGATTAAGGAAACCTAGCTACTTTGTGTCTACCAATATATCCCAAATTGTAATCACTGAACTAAGCAGTTATATTACGATTAAGCAGACTTAAAAGCTAAGTATCCTCACTTCTAATCATCTGACAGCATTAACTTAAATCTCTTCATATTTTTATCATTTTCTCATTTTTCACATTTTTATGGTTTTTATGACACTAAGAACTCTTTTTGTATTTTTATGACTCTAGCTATTTACAGACACAAACTTACAAAATTAGTTCTTTGAGAGATTTAATATGAATCAGCATTCTTCGTCCCATTGAGAAGAATTAACTTCTCAAATCGAGTCTTATCAAATGCTTTGGTATACAGATCAGCTAAATTATCATCGGTTATAACCTTTTCCAAATGAATTAATTTCTTTTAGGCACAATCACGCAAGAAATGATGCCTAATATCAATATGCTTGGTGACCTTATGCATGACAGGGTTATTTGTAATGTCTATTGCTGACTTATTGTCTATTCTAATAGGAGTATCAAGAAAATCCATACCGTATTCACGAAGCTGTTGCTGAATCCACAATACCTAGGAACAACAACTACTAGCAGCCATATACTCTGCCTCACATGAAGACTGAGCAACACATGTCTGCTTCTTGCATTGCCACGATACTAATCTCCCTCCTAACAACTGACAACCTCCAGTCGTAGACTTTCTGTCATTGTTACAACCGCCAAAATCCGAATCAGTATATGCAACAAAATCAAACGTTCCTCCCATTGGATACCATAGACCAAGCCCTTGGTTTCCCTTAAGATAACGTAGAATACGCTATGCTGCAGTCAAATGTGACTCTTTCGGATTAGCTTGAAATCTAGCACAAAAACAAACAGCGAACATAATATCTGGACGCGAAGCAGTCAGATACATCAATGAGCCAATAATAGCACGATAATAAGTTGCATCCACAAGTTCATCTTTCGGATCAAGCACTCCTAAACCATGATTTTGCTGAATAGGAGTACCATATGTCTTGGACTCTAGCATTTGAAACCTCTCCAAGATGTCATCGACATACTTAGACTGGTGAATAAAGAATTCATCTTTCCTTTGATCTACTTGTAGTCCGAGGAAAAATTGTAATTCCCCCATAGCACTCATTTCAAACACATTTTTCATGCTCATTTCAAACTCTTTGCACATCTTTATATTGGATGAACCAAAAATGATATCATCCACGTAAACTTGTACAATTAGATAATCTTGCTTCTTCCACTTGATAAACAATGTGCTGTCTATCGATCCTCTTGTAAAGCCATTTGTCAACAAATGCGTCGACAACTTTTCATACCACACTCTGGGTGCTTGATGCAATCCATAAAGAGCCTTATCCAATCGATATGCTCTTTTTGGATAATTTGGATCTTCAAACCCCGGTGGTTGGTAAACATACACTTCTTCTTTGACTTCACTGTACAAGAAGGCACTCTTAACGTCTAACTGATACACCTTTATACCTTTGAAACTTGCAAAAGCTAAAAATAACCTTATAGCTTCAATTCTAGCAACTGGTGCAAAAGTTTCGTTATAGTCATATCCTTCTCGTTGTGCAAACCCTGAACAACCAAACGTGCTTTATTTCTGGTAACGATCCCTTTGTCATCTCGTTTGCATTTATATACCCAATGAGTTCCAATCAGTTCTTTACCTCTAGGCACATCAACTAACTCCCAAACTCCAACTTTTTCAAATTGAGCTAATTCTTCTTGCATAGCTTCAACCCAACATGGATCTTGAAGTGCTGCCTTAACATTCTTAGGTTTTACTTGTGAAATGAAACCAGAATATAAACACTCAGTTATCAATCCAGTGTCTTTCATTTCACAGAACAAACTAGTTAGATCCTTATTTAATTGATTTCTAGTTCGAACAGGTTCTGTAGCATTTCCAAGAATATTTTCAACTGCGTGATCCTTGTTAATTCGATATTGAGGAACCAAATCAACATTCAGACTTTCTCCTAAATTTGTTCTAATTTGAAACTCAGGAGAGCTAAAATCATCTTCCGATTCTTTAGTAACAGGATCATCATCAAGCAGTGAAACCTTTGATGGAGTAAGTGGTGTAGTGTTCTCAGGTTCATTATTGTCTGAATCTGGTGTCTTATCCTTGTCCTTACCACTTTCATCAACATTAGTAGTAGACTGAACATTGGTTGGAGTAGTATTGACATTCCGAGTAGGCGTAGATATAGGAGTATTATCCATGTGATCTCTTAAAATAATCACATCGTCAATTTTCTCAGGATCTGAATAAGAATCAGGACCATGTAGTGAACTAAATACACTATCATAATCAAAGTTTTTGCCACATCCAGAATGTATAGCGGGCTTATGACTGACAATCTTGACATTTGTTCCCAAATCAACTTTGCCGGTCTGTTTGTTGTAAACCCGTCGTATTGATGTCCCCGGTTTATAACCCATGAGAAATCCCTCTTCAACCTTTGAATCAAACTTTGACTGAGGTAGATACTTCAAGAAAGTACACGGTACACCAAATGGTTCTACATTATGTAAATTCGGTTTCTTCTTATGTAGAAGCTCATAACATGTCTTATTATGACGCTTAACTACAGTAACCCTTTTAAAAAAAAACAAGCTGTATTCACCGCTTCCACCCAAAACATAGTAGGAAGCCCTGAATCTGCAAGCATAGTTCTGGCTGTCTCAATTAGAGTCCTATTCTTCCTTTTAGCATCTCCATTCTGTTGTGGTTCATACGGAGAACTGTATTGATGTTGGATTCCCTTTGATAGAAAAAAGACATCCATCACATTATTCTTGAATTCAGTTCCGTTGTCACTCCTGATTCTTTTAACACGAACTCCATAAATATTTTCAGTTTCGACAAAGAGATTTATCAAAATCTGCGGAGTTTCGTCTTTCGACTTAAGAAAGAATACCCATGAGAATCTCGAGTAATCATCAGTAGCCACCAAACAGTAATACATCCCACCGATACTTCTTACATTTACTGGACCAAATAAATCCATGTGAAGTAACTCAAAAGGATTGGCGATAGAATTTACTTGTTTCGGTTTATGTGCAGACTTTTGCTGTTTACCTTTCAGACAAGGTACACATTTGTCTTCCATTCCAAACCGTTTCATGGGAACGCCTTCAACCAAACCATGTTTGACAATGTCATTCATCTTTCGGAAATTGATATGTCCCATTCTTCTATGCCATAATAACGATTCAAATTCGTTTGCTTTTGATAACAAGCAAACAGACTCCTCTGGATTATCAACACCTAACACAAGGCCATAGATGTCTCTCTTCCTAGAAACTTTTAGCAGGATCCAGTCTTCAGGAATAACATATCCTGGTTTCAATATAAGTGCTTCTTTCTCAGTAAAATAGACATTGTTTCCCTTGTCACAAATATGAGAAACACTTAATAAATTATGTGATAACTGTTCCACATAATTGACTTTCTCCAGCGTAATCTTCCCATTGACAACATCACCTTGGCCCGAGATATTGCCGCCCTTGGGACCAGCGAAACTAACATACGAACCATTTACATCTTCATAATTGGACAAAACATTCTTGTCCCCTGTCATGTGCCGAGAGCATCCACTGTCAACATACCAAAGACTAATAGGCTTCCTTGGTTCTCCCTGCACATTAGACGATAAGATGGTTAGTTTCTGAAGGGAACCCAAACCTTTTGAGGTTTAGGTTTGCCGAATTCATCTCTGATGATTAATTTGGTCCAATATCCATCGCTTTTTAATGGAGCCTTGGATGAAGATGGTGTCACAGACTATTTCTTAGGTGAGGTGAAACGAGTCTTAGGAGGTGAATTCCTTTGTGAGTAAGTACCAAATCTAGGTTGACTCCCTAATCGATCATAGAATTTAGACGAACTATTAATTCTAGAAGGAGGAGATCGATTTTGATAAGCCATCTTCCTAGGTGAATTACTCCTTTGAGGTGTACGAGAACGACTCGGACTTCCACCACTAAAAGTAGTATTCTGTGAAGGTGCCTGTCATTTTGGAGTCTTGGATCTATTGACACTTTTCTTTTGATCTGTAATAATAGACTCTCCATATGAAACATTTCTAAGTAACTTAACATAATTCTGTGCATTTTTATTATCAGGATGTCTTTTTGCATACTCCTCATAATAATCCTTTTTATATGCACTCATAAACTTTGGTGAAGTTACTTGTTCAACTAGTTTACCCTTCCCTTTAGGATTAGGAATATCATTAACATCCTTTGACTTGACTTGACTGTCATTCTTAGGATTCTTGACCTTCCTATTTGAACATTCAATAGCTATATGGCCTTTCTCACGACAAGTATAGCATTTCTTTACTTGTTGTTTTCTAGATTGACCATTTTCTATTTCAGGGATTGGTATACCATACTCCTTCATTTCATTTATGGTATCAAGCGTCTGTATTGCTTCTGTAAGTCCCAACTATTACTAGATGGGTGCTGAAGACACCTCTATGTCAATGGTGAGTGAACTTTGCAACACAATCAATTAATCTGGATATGACCAGTTTAGATTGATCGTGTACTAGGTTAACTGGAGTAAATGTATCAAGGTGACAAAATACGTAAATTAATACAATGCAATAATATAAATGACAAGTATATAAACTGGTGAGACAATATGTAGTTTTCAAGTGTATTTTATTTATTGATTGTTTAAATAAAATACAAGGTTGCTGCGGAACCAAGATAATACATGAATGTAAATATCCTAACAACCCATGAATTACAATTGATCTAAACTAGGAAATTCTCTTAAACAATCGAAACACTTAGAGTTGTGAAATGTTCCTTTTTGCAATTGAGAGAATATTGCACAAGTTCACCAATATTGCAGAATATATGTATTTGCAAAGTTATTCAAAATGCTTGTGCAAGGACCTCTATTTATAGTCGAAGATTGAGCATGGGGATCTCAACTTCGACGTACAAATATGGTTGATAGCACACAAAAGTATTGTTTAAATAATCCTTTGTGTGTGCTAAATAAAGTAAGACAAAAGTTTACTTTATTCAACCACTCTACATCTTTGCACCTTTATCCAGAGACAATATCATTGTCCGGTTAAAAGGATGTAGAGTAAAAAGGTCCTCCTCGTAATCAGTGTAAAGCTTTGTAAGAGCATTTACACTGGAGGATTCTCCAGTTGATTGATCTGGTAGATTGTCAACTGGGCCTCGCTGCCATTGCCAATCTCTGTCTTCCATTTGTTGTCTTAGACTTCAATTGGAAGATCTTCAGATTCTAGTCTTCTGATCTCAACTGGAGGAAGTCATCAGTTGCTAAACCTGTACAATGCAACTGGACTTCTAATATTTCGGACAATTCCGCATGCTCTCCAGATGTCGCTGGAGAGCTCCAGTTTGGCTTAAACTGGACCTAACAAATTCCCCCTAATTGTCCATAAATATTGTCAAGTATTTTCAAACTTGTTTCTATACAAGTTTAAGTTTGAAATACTTGAGTTTGATAAAACCTATTAAGTTTCCAAGACATTTTTATAGATCATCAAATGTCTTGGATTTTGTTTTAATTGCTTGTAGATCTTATCAGATATCTTACTTGTGAGTTACAATCTGGCAACTTGTATATACACAACATTTACAAAGAAGTTACAAGAAAGTAAACAAAATTACAAGCAGATAGTTAGAAGGAAAACTTAAATAGATGGCCCTTCGCCAGTTTTCCTTCTTTTTGTAATAGATGAAATTGGCTGTGTGTCCTCAAGATCAAGGCCTAATCTTTCTTCAATGTTTTCCTTGAACTTGATAAGATTTTGCAATACGTATTCCCAGCCCTTTTCAACCTTGTTCTTCCTCTGCCTCCCTTCCAGTAACCTCAACATCTCTACATGCTCAGAATGACCATACTGATGGACATCCGGGTTCTCAGTTGTTCTCTTAGGTCCACCAAAATATTGTACCTCAACAACAAAATGCTTAGCACCAGGCTTGATCGAAACTTTAACATCAGTAATTTTGCCTCTATTGTGCCTTCGACGTTGTACATCAGACAAATATGTGCGAGCCTCAGATTCATTTGTCAGTTTAATTTTGCTCGTGCTCAGCTTTTGTGTAGCAGCTCGAATATCATCAGTTGTGGGTTCAGATGGTTCTACCCAAGTCCTTAGATTTGCATCCCTTGGTAAAGCCTTTTGTTTTCTTCCATTGGACTTGCGTGGATTCAACACTTTGGTGACTGCCTTCTTTACCTGCTCAGTTCTCTTAAGAATCCCTTCAGACCTAATCTCTCTGGCCTTCTCCACCGACACATTCAAACACTTGGCATCCAGTTCAGCCTCATCATCCTGATAGTGTTTGTCCAGTTCAACTTCAAGCATTTCCTTCAGTGCATTGACTATCCTTGGATCTTCTTTGATTTTCTTGTATTCAACAAGTGTCAAGCCAAGGAGTTAAGCATCAGTGATATCAACAAGAGGGGTTGGAAGATTTGTTCTTGATTCGAATTGGTTTACCTTCATCTGTTTCTTCCTTTCCTTGACCAAGTATCCCACTCTTGCTAACTTCTGACTCTCGCTTTCAGTAACTGGAGGCAACAAATCAACATTGCCAGTTTCCAACATTGGTGCATCGGTGGCCGGTTCCATAGATTCATCAGCAATGGCCTTTCCCTTATCAATACTCCCCTTCACCACATCATCAAACACCTCAAACTCCTGCTCACCAGCCTCAGTACTGGTAGCTACCACTATCTCCTTCCCTTTATCTGAAGTCTCCACAAGAGTGCGAGGGGCATGAACAGACCTTTCCCCCTTGGCAACATCTAGTCCTTGCCTGATAGCTTCAAAATCTGCATGACTGGAGGGCAAGCGATCTAGAGGCTGCCATGATTGCATTGTCTTGCACTCTTTGAAGACTCTACAAATTATGCGAACTGTCGTCCACAGATGATTGATCTCCTGAGACTGAGTCATAACATTGCCACTTGTCTGCTTTTGACTCTTTAAGATTTGTTTGAGTATGGAGAGATCATCTGGAGAAAGCCCAGTTGTAGGGACTTCCTTAACTCCTTCAGGAACATCCTCCCTTCCTTTGCCAACTTCAGTGGTCAGATCAGATATAGCAGTTGAGTGTTCATACACTTTGCTGGCCAGTGTATCCAGACTGCACCTCAACTGATCGATCTCAGATGTAATTGGAGTGAGATCGACCTGGGGCGCTGCAATCTTGGTGATATCAGACATCACCTTTTCAATCAAATTGTTCTCACTGGCAGCCAAAGTTTCTTCGATTTTTAGACCCACTGAAGAGGCCAACTGACTACCAAGCTCTGTCACATCTAGGCCAGGTTTGTTACATAGATCTTGCACTTACCTTTCCAGATTCTTAATATCAACCTCTGATGATCTGACAGTACTGTTCAGCAGGTTGGATATTGAAGATGTGACTCCAGATTGAGTCAGTGCGAATGCCTCCCTTAAAGATGTTGCCAGTTGGTTGGAGGATTCCACTAACTCGTTCAGCTTGCCAAACACCAAGTCCTTATTGGCAGAGAACTTGTTGATCCCCAGGTCAACCACTTTAACATTTTGCAAATGATCCTTTTGGTACCTGGAGAGGGACTTGGTGTTTTTATCAAGTGTCTTTTGAATCTCTTCCACCCTCGTGAGAAGGTTCGAGAGATCGGCTTGGAAAGACACAAATTGGCTTTCCAGTGACGGAGGAGAAGGAGTCACTGGACCAGCCCTGAAGGCTACTGGTGCAACTGGACGAGGTATGACAATATCTGGTTCTCCAGTTGCAGTAGCGTCGGTTGATAGAAAAGGAGGGTTGGTAGAACTGAAGGGAAGAGATTCAAATTGTCGTTCATGCTGAGAATGCTCAGGTGTGAACGACGGCGACGTTGGTGTTAGGATGTGTCTATTTCTAGGCACACCCATAGAAGAAAGTAATTGGCGAGAGGAGAATATAGGAGGTATATCTAAGCTTTGTACATTTTTTGGGGAAACTGAAACATATGGTTCTTGGGGTTGACCAAGGATAGAAGGGAGCTGATCAAGTACAGTTGCATCAGCCATCTCCTGGTCAGATTCAGTTTCAGATGAGTCCGAAGATTCAAGCTGAAACTCACCCTCATTTGTGCCAAGATCCATAAATGTTGGGGGTGGCTGAACAAGTTGTTCAGACTCCTGATGACCAGTTTGAGTGGCCTCAATGGTTTCATCAGTTATGGGATCCGTTGCCGAAGCATCTTCTCCCTGGACAGAGGTGACTAGTGCCTCAACTACAACCGCTCTATCCTCAGTTGCAGTATCACTGGCAGCGGCTTCAGAGAGCACAGTCACAGGTTATGACTGGTCAGATGTAGCAAGTTCAGATCTGGATCTCCTTCTGCTTTTGGAAGATCTTCTTGCTTTAGGAATCACCTGGACTCTAGCTTCTGCCACAGTCACCACACCAGCAGACGAACCGGTGGGTCCCTCATTATTTTGAGGCCCGCCCAGTTGCCTTTCTGACTCACCAGATGGTGGTGCATCAGTTCGAGAGAATCCAAAGATCATTCTCGGGGAAATCTGGACTTCATCAGAAGTGGACACCAGATTGTCTAGATTCCTTAACAGTTCTGGCACAGAGAACAATGATTGTGTATTGTAGTACTCTTCTCTGCCCAGAACATGAATGAAACAGAGGGACAAAAATCTTGAGAAGGGGATACAAGGACCCCTGTTGCCCTTTAGCTTAAACACCAGGCACCTGAACAAAATACCAGCAAAGTCCACCCTCAGTCCATTCCAGAGGCAGTAAGCCATCTCTGCCTGGAAGGAGTTTATCTGGTCCAATCCACCAGAACTCCCTCCCAAACTCTCCACCAAGTGAACCATAAAGAACTTCCAGGATGGTGAAAGCCCTCTCATTGTAATGGACCCTTTGGTCTTCAAAACATCCCCTTCCACCATCTCCTTATTCCCCATGTCAAGAAAGACCTGACGGAAATTTATATTGGAGGGAATCACCACTGGATTTTCATTATTTCTCCAGTAGTTGAGGTTAAGGGCTTCCCTCAATGTTTCAGCGGAGATGGTACACGGGACTGACCCATCCTTTAAAGAAAAGGAGATGGATGAGCAGTCCTCAGAGAGAGAAGCAGTGTACCAGAACTCGCACAAGTAGTCGTGAAACAGCTTGTTTGGGTTCAAAGAGAAGGCATCGCTGAGGGGAGAAATCCGGAGAAAGGATTAGATTCTCCCTATAAGAGAGTCAGCGGCCTGGTGCCCTTGAAGAGATGCCATTGGATTATTTGGATTTAATTTGATAAGTTTAGAACTAATGGGAGCACCAGTAGCACGAGTAACATTTTGTGATGGATTGTACTCAGCAGTGAGTAGATTCACATCACGAGAACGAGATGAAGAAGAAGATGATTTAGGAGCCATTTGTGAAATTGGATTTAGGGTTTTGGACTTAAAGAAGAAAGAGAGAAAGGGATCTCGAATTGTGAATGATTGGAAGAGTAAATGAAAGGAATTTTGAGTGAAGTAAATGAGACAGAATTTTGGTGGGGGTATATATAGGCAGTAAAATATTGCCAAGATATATACAAAAAGATATTTTAGTCCCCAAAAGTTTGAAATAATTTGTAAAAACGTGATTTTCTGAAATTTTGAGAATTCAAAAATATTTAATACCTCCCATCAAGCATTTAATGCTACGACGGCTGGTATTCCCACTCACCCACTAACTTCATCAATATCCATAAAAAGTGCAGTACATTTCAGCAAAAAGTCTTGACACGTAAGACATGTCAATGGTGAGTGAACTTTGCTAGATGGGTGCTGAAGACACCTCTATGTCAATGGTGAGTGAACTTTGCAACACAATCAATTAATCTGGATATGACCAGTTTAGATTGATCGTGTACTAGGTTAACTGGAGTAAATGTATTAAGGTGACAGAATACGTAAATTAATACAATGCAATAATATAAATGACAAGTATATAAACTGGTGAGACAATATGTAGTTTTCAAGTGTATTTTATTTATTGATTATTTAAATAAAATACAAGGTTGCTGCGGAACCAAGATAATACATGAATGTAAATATCCTAACAACCCATGAATTACAATCGATCTAAACTAGGAAATTCTCTTAAACAATCGAAACACTTAGAGTTGTGAAATGTTCCTTTTTGCAATTGAGAGAATATTGCACAAGTTCACCAATATTGCAGAATATATGTATTTGCAAAGTTATTCAAAATGCTTGTGCAAGGACCTCTATTTATAGTCGAAGATTAAGCATGGGGATCTCAACTTCGACGTACAAATATGGTTGACAGCACACAAAAGTATTGTTTAAATAATCCTTTGTGTGTGCTAAATAAAGTAAGACAAAAGTTTACTTTATTCAACCACTCTACATCTTTGCACCTTTATCCAGAGACAATATCATTGTTCGGTTAAAAGGATGTAGAGTAAAAAGGTCCTCCTCGTAATCAGTGTAAAGCTTTGTAAGAGCATTTACACTGGAGGATTCTCCAGTTGATTGATCTGGTAGATTGTCAACTGGGCTTCGCTGCCATTGCCAATCTCTGTCTTCCATTTGTTGTCTTAGACTTCAACTGGAAGGTCTTCAGATTCTAGTGTTCTGATCTCAACTGGAGGAAGTCATCAGTTGCTAAACCTGTACAATGCAACTGGACTTCTAATATTTCGGACAATTCCGCATGCTCTCCAGATGTCGCTGGAGAGCTCCAGTTTGGCTTAAACTGGACCTAACAGCTTCTTCCATATTTGTTATTGGTTTAAAAGGAGCATAATGTCTATCCTTATATGGAATTTGTTCGGCTAACCATTCTTCTTTATTTTCTACACACCAAACTTTATCAATTATTGTTTTAGGTTCAATCATATTTATAGATACTTCTTTATCATAAAAAACTGTATCACAGTCTTTCAAAGTATAGTATACAACTTCATCTGGATTAAAAACTAATTTAGTTTGTTGGTGATCTTGTAGAAGTAAATCGGAATCTTTAGACTCATCTCCTTCCTTTTCACGGATAACATTTTCATCAATTAAACTAGTTGAATTCTCTTTTAGTTTCAATATTTCTTGTTTTAAATCTGACACCATTCTACATACATCAATTATAGAAGATAAAGAACATGATACCTTCTGATCTGCAGCCTTGCAATCTGTCATGTATGCAACGAAGTCTTCAGTTGTCATACCTTCAGGTATCTCAAAGTTCTTCATCTGTTCTTCAATGCTCTGCATGTCATCAACAGGATTTGATGACTCTTTCTTTTCTTTAAATGCTTTTACTGCAATCATTTGTTCACTCTCAGATCTTACTGTCTCAGCAACATTACACATATTCTTCTGTACTGTCTCAAATGCACTTTCTTCACTTGAGTATACAGCATAATCAATCGTTGCGACTACCTCATCATATAATTCTACCATATAGGCATGATTCGAGGTATCATCGGATTGTGTATCCCACTGATAAGTACCATCTGGATTTTGAACAACAACAGCCTTTGAATCCGAAAATGGTGACGAAACAGGCTGCTGTAGAGTAACAGGATATGTAATCATTGCTTGCGTCTTATGATTATTTGGTGTAACACCCCCTTGATTATAATTTTGACGACCAGCAACAGTATTATCAATCCTTTTAGGCCTTTGACACTCTCTTGCAAAATGACCAAATCCATCGCAATTATAACATTTCACCTTGGATTTGTCAAAACCTTTAGTGCCATTACCTATAGGTCTACCAGTTCTCTGAGTGAATCTTCTGACTTTAATGGTAAGCATAGCAAGCTGCCATTGTAGATCCATTTCTTCCAAATCATCAGGATCTATTTGATTGTAATCCTCATCAATTACTGTAGGATCAGTAACCTTTCCCCCAATAAATGCTTTATGAGCATTACAAAAGGCTGAGTAAATACTCATTCTTCCCTCTGCAGAACTCATACTCATTGGCATAGAATGGAAAGATTATGCATTGCTCTTAACATTTGAATTTGTATTGTCATAAGCAACATATCCGGCAATACCATCAGCATCTACTATTGGTGTAGCTTCTGCACCACTTAGAAATGCATTATTTGCTGAGCTGAAACTTGCTAAATGAACAAGCTTAGCATGATATAAGGATGGATGTTGTGTAAAGTCTGAGTGAGTGTCCTTAATCCTTCTCTTCATATCTCTGTTCTTTAGCTTGGAGACTACCTTCTCAAAATCCCATGTACTGTATTCCTGATCATCTTGAAGTTGATGAACATAATCAGTCCAAGTTTTAGGCAGTGAGTCCAGAAACTTATCAACTAGCTCAGTTTGAGGATAAACAACTTCAAAGTATGACAATTCAGTGGTTAGATGACTGAATCGAATTATAATCTCATCAAGAGATTCCCCTTTTAGTCCATTAAAGGCTTCATACTGGCGCTTGAGAAGCTTGATACGGTTCTTCTTCAAAGTTACATCGCCTTCACAATATCTTTCGAGAGCATCCCATAAATCCTTTGAAGTATTGTATTTTTTAAACAGATGTACACTATTTTGAGGCAATGCCATAGTTAGAGTTGACAAAGCCTTCCCTTCAACAGCGTATCTTTTACGTTCTTCAATAGGCATATCAGCATAAGTATACCTACTGATTACTCCGTTCTTCTCATATGAAGGCCAATCAAAACCTTGAGTTATTACTAGCCACATTTCCATGTCAGTGAGACGAATGTAGTCTTCAAAACGTCTCTTCCACATCCAATAATTTTCCATACGGAAAAGCTTTGGAGGTGTATTACCCCGACCAACCTCATGATCATGCATGATCTCTGGCTATTAGTAAGGCATTAGGTGAGTTTGCGGCAACTGGTAAAGTAATCATTTTGAATCATTTGAAAACAAATTAAACGAAATAACACTAAGTTCGTGTGGCACGAAGGACGAAGTCACGTGGCACGAGGTACATGTGGCACGAAGTCACGTGGCACAAAGCACGAAGTCACGTGGCACGAAGGACGAAGTCACGTGGCACGAAGCAGAGCACGAAGTACCGCGTCATGACCTAAGTCACGAAGGGTAGTTCGTGTTGACGTGGCACGAAGTAAAACTAAGTCACACGAGTCACACGTGACACAAAGTCCACGAAGTGACAATAACGTAAGCACGAAGCAAAAATCAACTTCGTGCTGACGTAAGCACGAAGTGTCACACGAAGTGTCACACGAAGAAGCGAATTAACACGAATTTCGAACGAGATTGCAATCAATAGCCAATCAAACGATCTTAAACCTTCAGGTAATCAACCTTAGGGCTCTGATACCACTTGTAAGGTGCCCTATCGTTGCGTGGATCGTAATAAGATGTGATTCGTTATGTCAAGAGTGCGGAATCCTCTTGAGACAACTAGATTGCTATTGCCTTTCGTTGATTAATGAGCAATTAACCAACCCAAGGAGATGCACAAGGCTTGTGGTTCGTGTAGGAGATCACACGAAGGAACAATTAACCTTAGCTCGTAAATTCGTAAATTATTAACGAAGATTCGAAAACGATTCACCTAATTTCGTAGATTAGGTCTTGTATTTATACTAGTTAAGTATTGGATCGTGTGGGCTTAGGCCTTAATTACGTATTAGGCCCGAAACAATTAACAACCGATCTGCCTCGTGCTGACGTCAGCACGAGGTTGTTCCTACATGCTGATGACGTCAGCACGAGGGACGACCCTTTGTTCTTTGTTTGACTTTATTTGGCTCGTACATAACATCCAATCATCGTTTAAGTGTTTTACGACACTTATAAACCTTGATTCTATGTTCTTGTACCTGCAAAACAATATATAACACACAAACACAATACAAAACATAAGCAGATATAATATAGAAGTCCAAACGTAATCATTAAATATCAACACAAGTTCTTATTTAAATGATTACAAACAAGTTCCTACAAACATAAACGATAATCAAATCTATGTTGCGATTGTCACACCGAATCTGCATCTACATTCTTCTTGTTCAAATATATGTTGATGACATTATCTTTGGGTCAACCAGTCAAACATTTTGCCAAAACTTTTCATCTCTAATGGTTAATCATTTTGAAATGAGCATGATTAGGGAAATGAACTATTTTTTGGGTCTTCAAATCAAACAATTACCAAATGGTATTTTTATATCACAAGGTAAATACATTAATGATATGTTGAAAAAGTTTGATATGACTACATGTTCTTCAATTTCTACCCCAATGGCTGCTCGAACAAATATTAATGCTGATAAAAATGGGAAACCATTTGACCAAAAGAGATATAGAAGTATGACTGGTACGTTGTTGTATCTTACAACATCTCGCCCAGATATAATGTTTGCAACTTGTATGTGTGCTGGGTATCAAGCTGCTCCAACAGATTTACATTTTCAAGCTGTGAAACGAATATTTCGTTATCTGAAGGGTACTCCCAAATTTGGTCTCTGGTATCCAAGGGATACTGTTATCAATCTAACTGCTTATTCAGACGCAGATCATGAGTTGGTCTTCCAAGAAACAGAATTGTGTGTCACTATCAACAGCTGAAGCTGAATATGTGGCTGCGGCTAGTTGTTGTGCTCAAGTACTATGGATGAAGACTCAACTTATAGATTATGGTCTGAAATAAGATCATATCCCTATCTATTGTGATTCTCAAAGTGCCATTGCTATTGCAGTCAACTCAGTAAACCACTCTCGATCAAAGCATATAGATGTGAGATATCATTTTCTCAAAGATCATATTGAGAAAAGTGACATCGAGCTCTACTTTGTGGGAACTGACTATCAGCTTGCAAATTTGTTTACCAAACCACTGGACGAAAAGAGGTTTAATTTTCTTATCTCCAAGCTTGGCATGTTAAATCTTGAACCTTAACTTATTTTGTTTTTGATATATTCTTGAAAAACAAAATACAAAATTTGAAAAGACAAAAATCAAATACAAAAATGTAAAATTTTAAAAAAATATATAACAAAAATATTTATTTATTTCAAAGTGGTTTACATATACCTGTATGTAACCCGTGCTTAAATGATTTATTTATTACTTAATGGCTTATACATACTCTGTGTATAACCCGTTCTTAAAAGTTTTTATTTATTTCCAAAAGTATTATTTTTCCCGTCAAAATATTCTTTCACTCTCAATTGTTGATATGAGAAGCGAAGGATCGAACACCTTTGTGTAGTCCCTAGTTGTCTCATCTTGAACAATTGATTGAGTTAAATGTGCTTAAATGTTTTATTTTGCATCCAACTTGTTGATGTAAGATGCGAAGGATCGAATGCCTTTGTGTACTCCTTAGTATTCTTACTATAAACATTGTTGTTGAAGCAAAATATTTGTGTTTCCAAAAAAAAAAAAAAAATTAAATTTTTTTTGTTCACTTTAGACTCTCAAATTTTTCTGTATATATCACAACAAAGATTTTTTTGATTTCACAAAAACCAATTTTGGCTCTACCTTTCTATGAAAAACATTTTGATATAACTTTGCATAGATTAAGGGGGAGTTTGTGATTTCAAAACTTTCAAAACTTCAAATGTGTTTTAAATCTTTTCATACACATGTTTGATGATTTTCAAATGACTTCTCATCAATTGAAGTTCGGTGATTAGTGTGCACATGAGCGATTCGTTCACTCCATGAACTTCATCATCGCCGATAAGTTCTAACCCCGGAGTATACAATTCTTTCATTAGATAGTAAGGGTATTTTGAGTGATGACGATTTTGTGCAAATAGGGTAGAGGGAGTAAAGTCGAAAAGTGAGAGGTTATGGTGATATATTGTGAGAAAATGGTTAAAAGAAATGATACCCTTCCCTAAATTTCTCAAATCGCCGGGTAAAACAAATTTCTATCGGATGTCATTTGTTGATATCTTGATATAGACTTCATGGACCCAGTGAAGCGATGCACATCTTTACCTAACCACTCAAGTGTTTCTTAACAAATACTTGTTTCATTTCTCACGGAAATTTTCACATTTTTATTGACTCTTCATTTAGAAGATGTTGATATTGAAAAAGGGAGACATTCTGCTCCAGTCCCCGACTTCATTTGATCACATTGTGTCTAGAGCTACCGTGCTTGATCATTCATTTGATCATTTTCATTTTCTTAAGACACATTCGAGTCATATCTTTGTGATATTATTGCTTATCTATGTGATATAGCCGGAACATTTGTAGTGATATCTTAATTGATATTCCACGATGATCAAATGGAAATCCTACCAATGCTAACATCTTTTCCAACGTTGAACGTAGGTCTCATAATTGCATTTATGTGTTTATCGAGTGAACAAGAAGTCTAATAGTGACCTCGGATTTTACCTAAAAGTCTTTAAAGATAATGGATTGTGGTCATCGAATGCTTCGGCTGTACTAACCATGATTTATACTCTTTAGAGCAATCTAGTGGTTGAAAAGCCGCAAACCGAACTATGTTAGACCATTGCTTTGTGCATGTCTCAATGATACATAGGAAATCCGAAAAATGTTATACATTTCTATCGGTCATTTCATTAATCCTTTTGATTTTTGAACATGTTAACGGATCATTCTTATCTGGTTTCTTTTCTCATCTCACAAACACTGAAACCACCAACACCATTCTATAACGTTTGTACCAACAACTTCAACCTTACATTTTAGTTACCCTTAGGATTCTTTGGGTTGGGCTAATGATTTGAGTTGATGAGTGGATGCTTGATATTTCTCCAGGCAAATCTTGTTTTAACTTGTGTTATTTCTTTTAGTATTTAATCAATCAATGTTTGCATAATGACATTGGTTACCAACTTTGTCTTTATGAGGGGGATAAAATGATTATGATTGATTTTTTAGCTTGATTTGTACTGAAGTGAGTGTATGAAGGTTAGGGATGAAGATAAGAGAGAATATTTAGAGTTAAGGATGCATGGGATTAATTGAAAAACTTGCAATTAATGGAATTTCAGTCAAGGATATTATCTCAAGATGGAACAAATGTTCAAAGATGCTCCAAAATGTTTATACTCATGAATTGAGGGGGAGCATGATCACTTTATAAGAGATTTATCCAAATTTCATTCAACTATTTACTCTCCAAAGTGTTCAAGTTAAATGTAACAAAGATCAAAGCTACGAAAAGTTGAAAATTGATTGGAAGATTCAAGACCAAGAAGTAAAGCTTCAAAAGAGTCTTCATCAACAGATTTCATTCAAGATCTTCAAGTTGTTCATTTACACTTGTTCAAGAATGTTCCTATGCATACATCAAGGGGGGGAGTATAAACTTTTGATACTTTATTCCAAGAAAACAATTTTCACTCAAGAATCGAAGATTGAAGAACCAACGCCAAGTTTATACCTTCCGCATTTCAAAAGACAACTCTGATTCTTGGTTCAACAATTCTCAAAGATTCAAGACACACTTTTTATTCTCTGTTCAATTAAGAACATTGAGAATTACCTTATGTTTTAACTTCAAGAAGTCCAAGACCAAGATTAATTCAAGATCTCCAAAGACAATGAGAAAGCTTTGAAGTCTTGTTTCATCATACCAATTGTCTTCACCACCGGGCTCATCTACTTCATTCCTACAAGACAAAATAACACGTACTTCATCCAATACAATATATCACTAAGGGGGAGAATGTTAGAAATCCAAAAATAGTGATAAATTGTAATTAAGATTGTGGACTTACTTGTTGTTAAATCATAGATATATGATAACTAAGGATGTGGAGCTAAATATAAAGTTTAGCATGTGTAAGGACTTATAGTATAAATACTCCTCATTCCTTAGGTATCATATATATACATGTACATATAACTATTCAAGAACAGCCCTCATAATTTGACTCACACCGTAGTCCGTCCAAAAACACACACATACATACTCTCCCAATACACACACTAAACACACCAAGAACACACACACTTACATCCACCATTGTTGAGATCAAATCTAGAGCAGAAATCGTGTTATTACACCAGGCCTTCGAAATATACAATCAGCCTAGTCATGCTTATTGGAGGGATAGATTAAATATATCAAAAAGACAATTGAAAATTGTATGTTATTGCTACCAAATTTGAACCTCACAAATATCTATTTTCCAACTATTTGAGTGCATCAGAGAAGAAAATAACCTGGTCGTGGATCGAATTGTGAAATATGAAGCAAATTAAGTGAATTACACGCCGGGTTCGTATTATTCACTCATTTCAGCCTCAACTTGATTAGTAGTAGTTGCAGACATATCTGTTGTAGTAGGTATGCATTTTTGAAGATACGTACCTCCACCACATACATTTCAAAAGGATAATTGTGAGAGTGGGGGAGGTATGTATTTTTGAAGATGCTTCTTTCCCCCCACCCACTCCTCGATCAGCAGGGACCTCCACATAGGCCACATTTCCCCCCACAACATCGTCACACAGCAAACTTGGCTCTGTATTGTCACCCTAAAAGTTATTAAGCAGGATTATCGAATATTAGTGCGTAGCTATATGATTTATATCATTAATTCCTACATGTTGCTTACATTTTCCACATGCAATATACCTGATTAATTATATAATCCTTTGGGCCAAAGACCAATGAACACATCAATTAGTAAACAATAACCAACCGAATCCACAAAAGTGGTCTGCAAAACATAAATGAACACAACGAACTACCATAGTTAAATATGAACAAAAGAAATATAAAAGTATACCAGTCTGATAGGATCAAAAACGTTGCAGCAACTGATATTGCAAAATTTTACATGTTTAAGCATCTTTATGTAATATAAACATTACAAAACAGACATGAGATGCAGCTGTAAATAGAAGTATATATCTACAAAAACATGAGACGGTTTATCAAATATAATTTTTATAAAAATTGTATCTGGTAAGGAAAGAACAATTGCGCCTAACAAAAAGCTGAAAGCCCGACACATAAGATGGATGAGAAAACACATTAAATGCATTTTAATGCATACAGCCTCCCAAGTAATGGGTTATGACTGTAATAATATAGACGCTATAATGGTACAAACGTATTAGTTATCAAGGAAAATGGAGAAAAAAGTTGCGGGCGCCGGACTCAACCTGCAGTAAAACCTACTTGTAACCTACTTATCATGCCACCTCTAAATCACTGTACTAATACACTCTATGCAGGAAAAAGAGCATCGATACTATATGATAACTACATAATTCCTTATGGTCCTGTACTTCTCATTTTAATTCCCGAGTCCTTACCATCAAAAGGGCTATTTCATATTGAAATATAAATGAGAAAATAGCCTAGATACCCAAAAACCATCTTCAATATACAAAAATACCCAACCTTTTTCGAATTCACAAAAAATACCCATAAAATCACAAGACCGTAAGGAGGAGTTGCGGATCGCAAGGACTCCTTACGGATCGTAAGACTGTCTTGCAGATCGCAATACTTCCTTGCGTTTGACCCGATCCGTTGATTTGTATATTCTAACCCGGTTCTATTTTAAACCTAAAGGCAAATCGCAAGCCTCCATTACCAGTCCTCCAACCACTCTCCTCCACCCCAAATCACCACCGTCGTCCACCACCAATCACCACGGACTTCCGCCACCATCTGTAACAACCCTCAATTTCTGACTAGGACAACTTACTTATATTTATCTAGGTATCTATCCCGAGAAGTTTATTAAGAGAAATCGCCCTTTAATACAGTAAAATGCCTTAGAAATACCATAGATGACTAGCTATCTTAGAAATGTCATAACCAATAACTATAATCAGTTAAGCCAATCTCAAGCTACATATATTAGTTCTAATTGAACTTGACAAAATGTCAATGAACCAAAAATTTTAATTCAATAAGTTAAGTTAATATATAATAAACTAGGACTCACAAATTGAGTTAACAAAGATAATTATTCACAAATGTCCAACAATTCAAACACCAAGTAAATTCAAGTATATTTGAACACATAACTATAATGACCATCTTAAAATATATTTATAGAACTATGATGTACATAAAAGTGTTAAATAATAATAACTATATATATATATATCTAATGTAAAGACACGTTTAAATAATGAGATAAGTAATAAAATTAAAACACAAAAAAAAAACTATATATATTTACATACATCTATATATATACACACCGTATACACACATATATGTACATAAACCATGTCTTAGAAACACTACATAACTAGTAAATATTTATACAAGAACATATGCATACACTTATATCCTTGCAAGAACTAATATATGCACCCAATACAAATACATACATAGACATACATATATGCATATTGGCATGAGTGTAAGACTTTTATATAATTGTTCCTTACAAAATTTGTAATTTTTCTTGCAAAAATTCAGCCATGTGCACTCCACCAATCACAATTTAACTAGCCACATGATACCCTTAAACTCCCAAGGTTAACTTAACATACCATCACACCCCACACTTCACACATCCCTTTTTATTTTACACACACAAACCAATATTGTCTCTCTCATTTCTCTCAAATTTTCTGCACTTCCTCCTCTTTTCTTCCTCTCCATTTTGGCTCAAATAATCAACAAAAAGACAAGGAAAAATCATATTAAACTTTAATAATAAAAAGGGTTTTTGAAAGGCTTAAACAAGGGTTGATTCAAGTAAGATTTAAGGGTTATTTCAAGCTTGGAATAAGGGTTGTTTAGAGCTTATAGGGCCACGAAATTTCTGCCCAAATCACCTTCAAATCCGAGTTCATCAAGGGTATAAATCTTCATCTCTTTGTTTAATCTATCTTGTTTTTGTTTATACTAAAAGATCTTTATCAAAAATTAAGTTTTTCTTTGATTTTCTTCTTCAAAATACACTTAATGAGGGCATGTTGATAGAATCTTTCCTTTCATGCCATTGCATGTCAAGATCTAGAGAAAAGATTCAAGGATTCAACTCATATAAGACCCAAAAGTGATGGTTCATGAGAAAGCTTTCAAACTAGTTGATAGACCTATATAAAAATCGATTTGTGATGATATAAATGGAACATATATTCTGTGATTTTCATAAATAAACTTATTTTTATGTTGTATGAAAGATTTGCCAAGAGATTTGTTCATAAAATGGTTAGATGGTCACATGCAATCACATTTTTGGATGATATTTGCAAGAACTAAGTTTATTGATTTTGTTGGGTAAAGTTCAAGTATGAATGATATGTGTTGATCTTGAAATTAGTTGAAATCTGTATATTTGATGTTGAGGAACACAAAATAAAGTAATAATCTTGTTAGTGGTAATTTAGAGGCTAAAACAAGCAACAAACACTATTGGTGAGTTGATATAATCAAGAAGAATTCTGACAGAAATAATCTTTTCACTTGGGACGAATAAACTGAGCATTTCCAGACATTTTCAAACAAAACTTTCAAAATAAAAGTTGTAGATAAATGAGTTAAGATTAATCTCCAACCGGAATTACTCAAAAATACTGAACAGAACGAAAGATATGATTTTTCTACTGAAACTGGTCAAACTGTTATTTTGTCTCAATATTTTGTAAACTTTAACAATTTTTATCTCCTAATCCATAAGGTTCCAGGACGTCATACTTGGTGGAAATTAAACTCAATGTGTCTTGAAGTTAAAATAAAATCATGGGATTTTTCTAACAATCAGAACATCAAGAACTTTTATAAAACTTCTGATGTCGCAAGCAGTGCCCATTCGGGACAGTTTGTGTTTGGGTAATTTTTACGGACACCAAACATCATCTAAAAATTCACCAAAAATTCACAAAAATACTACATACATATAAGTCACTGTTTAAAAATCATGAAGGTCCAAATAATTCGTCTTGACCCCAAAATAGTAGCTAACATTTCTTAAAAATAAAGTATAAAACAGAAAATTTGTAAGTAATCTTATAAATGGCATAATGGGCTATGTAATGAACTAAGAACCATAATGGGCTAACCCGGCCCAAATAATGAACCCATAAGGAACACAAATCAGTAGGCCCACTTGGCCCAATAAGCCTTATAGCCCAATAACCACTATGACCCATTATGCACCTAACCCAAATAAGGTAAAGCCCAATAACTAATGTAAGCCCAAAACATTTAAAAGCCCATGACACCTAAGGCCCAATTGATAATGGCCCATAACATTTAAACGAATTTCATGAGATAAGTGTAATCAAAATAAAACAAATATAATTAAGTGAGATTGACATAAGTAATTATGTTAACCAAGCTATATATTGATATCACAAATGTTAATTCACGCTAAAATCGGTTACACAACAAATGATGAATAAGAATAACACAACTTAATATGACATTTCTATATGATAACCTAATATATCAAGTAAAACCACAAATGAAGCCAAGATGCCAAAAATCTAACAACTTATAACTACATATGTAATGAAAGTAACCTTTTACACCATCAATCTCTACAACCAAAACGATGCGAGTGTTACCAATATACTTGGAAGGTTGGTTGCCTTCGTGACAACCTCCACTTCTAGTCTGGCCCCCGGGTGTTCTAACTACCTTAAGATAATCGGGCGTCTCCATGGCACGACCCATTATCATCATTGTTATTATTATTACGGCACTTGATTGACAGCTTGTGCTATGAATTGAATTATTAAATTGTAATCGGACTTGAATAAAATGGTAGTAGTAGTGGCTCAAGCATTTACTCATCTAAGATAATGGAATTAGACCCTTGTGGTCATATGACAAGGATTTATTTACATGGGTTATAATGAGTTGAACAAATGATTATCAAAGGATGAATTGGAAATATTCATGGAAATTGGTGATATTGAAATGATTTTGGTAACCGAATGATTTTGGTATGATATACGATTAATCGATTTATATACTTTTTCTCTCATGATGACTTGACAAATGAGAACCTGAAATTTTACTATAGATTCTCCAAGTCTTGATATGACATTATGGTATTTGGAAACTTGATAACATGATATGAAAATTTTGTCGATCATATGGTTTGGATATTTCGAAATGTAATAGTAATCAGTTTTTCTAAGTATTAAAACGGTGATGTACCAAGATTTATATAAAAACCTATGCACTCACCAACTATGTTTTCGTAGTTGACACTTTTTCTACATGCTTTTCAGGAAATAAGCTTAAGCATTGAGGATTTATATGCTTCATGAATATTTGCATTGCCCTTTGGAGTCAAAGATCAAACCTTGTGATAGGAAATGGAATCCGCCTTGATCATTGTAGTACCCCACTTCATGTGTTTGTTATTTGTTTCGTGAACTTAATATTCAAGTACGGTGGACGCATTTGTACTTGGAAATTGGTTCACATGCTTGTACAATTGTAAATTCTTTTATCAAATGAAACTATGGTGAATGTTATTTATAATCCTTTGTTTTGGATACTCGACTTTCTGTACATCTCATTGTTCCGCCTTAGTTGGGGTGTTACACCATCACCACCCAAGCGCGCCACCGCTCTCCTCCACCCCAAATCGTTGATGTTTGGTATGTTTCTATTCTTTCTTTCTTCTTATCTATCACTCTCAATTTGTATATCTGTATGTACATGTTATCATAAATTTGATTCATTGACCGAAATTGGTAGGATTTCATTGCTTTTTCTATATGTATATCTGTATGTATTTGTTGCATTAAAAAATCTAGAGCCTGCTGAAAAGAACTAACCCTTTTTGGTATCAAGAGTAACTTATATTTATATGAGCCAAAGCATTTGATCAGGAACCCTGATGATTTTACTTGTGGGGGTTCTTTGATTTGGCAACTGAATTAACATAAATATGAAGCCAAGTACTAATTATTAGCTAACAGGTCGTTACTGCAAATTGTTAGCCAAGTACTAATTATTAGCTAACAGGTCGTTACTGCAAATTGTTACAATTAACTGAATCTTGATAGAACACAGACATGGCTCTAATGTGTCAATTCTATAACGAATGTGTAATATATAAAGCTACTAGTAATTCCCACAAACATAACAGAAATCAAACTAAATATTTTATATTCATACCAACTTTTTCTTACCTAAATCACTACTACACAATGTGTGATGTGTCCCGGTTAAAAAGTGTAATAGAACCCGCTTTAGAGCCGTGTCCTATGCAGGGGAGTCCTATTTAAGTGTTAATAAGACCCGCCTTAAGCAACCGAGTCCTTTACAATAACAACCAGATCCCTTTAACATAATAGAACCCGCGCCTCCTTGACCAATAGAACCAGCCTCTTTGTTGGAACCCCCTTCCTCCTACCGCCAAATCAATACCAGTTTATGTGGGGTTTTTTTTTCCTTTTTTGTTTTCTTCAACTATGATCACATTACAAACAATATATCATTGAGCACACCAAATTCACAAGAAAGAAAAGACACCAAATTTACAGGAAAATGACAATAAATTAGTCCAAGTTCGAAAGTAACAATAACATTCCAAGTTAAAAACCAAGCATCACTACAATGCATAATAATCTGAGTCACCCTAAACATAGCATTCAAAGTAAAACACCCTATAGTATCCTATGAAAGACAAGAAGAATAAACTAAGTCATTAGTTAAACACAACAGACCCTTCAATTGACCAATCATTAACATGTTGTGTACTTCGACGTTGAGTTTCATCCATTCCAAGATCAACTGAGATGAGGTAGATGATTTGAAGCAACAAATTTGTTGATGCACTTTCATTATGTCCTGCATTAATTGTAGCATCACTAACTAGCTTAAACACTTTAACACTATCACAGGGAACCTACAAAACAATAAATAACAATGCACAAATGGAATTTAGCATGTGATATACAACACCAAAGTTCGATGTTACTTACCATAGAAAGTGCTACATGAATTCTTGAGTCATGAGCCGATGCTCCTTCTGGTTGCATAAACCAACATAATTTTCTTAAGAGATTATAATATATTACTGAAAAAGTCAAAATTTATCATAGCCAACTCAGGCTAACAGACTCTTTCCCTTCAACCAACCATCCAAGTTCCAAAAAGGTGAAGTAAAGGATAGATAATACCTTACAACATAGGACACGAAGTATGAGTGTTTGCAAAGTCAATAATTGGGTAAACAGCTCATGAATATATAGATCCCTTGTTCTCTGCAATAAGATTGGAAAGTTAGGTTATTATAATCTTGGGAATTTTTTATAAGTAGCATCAGTGAAATTTGGAGCTGCCCCTAGATACATGTTGTAGACTGTATGCATCATTCAAAGCAAACAAGAGGACATTGATTTATAATTAGCGTGGCAATAATGGAAAAAGAGAACCAACTTAACATATTGGTTCAGAATTCTTACTCAATGCAAATATAATATAAGAGATGTACATTAGGACCCCTGAACATATATATGGGAGCCAAATTATATGGTCAATGGTTGACACACACACCTAGAAAAGATCTCAACTTCAAAAAAGTATTTAAGGGTACAAAACCTGCTTTGGCAATATCGAATTGGTGAGCCACACCCAGAGTAATATTTATAGCTAATCTACTTACAATGTTAATAGCTATCTCTTGAGTCAAAAAAGATTTAAAAAAATTAAATAAATAGAGTTGGCTTTAGATCATTGTATAGGTCACACACTCACACTGACAAAGATTGGCATACTAAAGGTCTTACAAGTGTAAATAGTATGACTTTGCCGCATACTTGCACCAATGTTGGGAATAATGCAAATCTCGCTTAATGGCCAAAGCAGGAGCAACTCCATCCATTTTGAATCTGCATAATTAAAGACATATGCATAAAATGTTCAGCTATCCATGTAGATGCAATGTATCTGAATATAAATGCACGGGCAAAGATAGGAAAGAAGCCTAAAGTCGCTGTTGAGTTCCAATATACATCTCTTAATCAACAAAATAAATATGCAGTTGGTCAATAAACACAACTAAATCCCACAAAATGGCTCATTGATCCCACAAAAACCTACTTTTAGATGGAAACTAACAGTAGAAAAATTTTCTCAATATTGTGCTAAAAAATCATATTGTAAATCAAACTCACAAGGGGCGGGTTTGAAACAAGTTGATCTCTTTCAATTTTTCCTAGTCTAGTTTCCACGCATTTTTGTAAAGTTTGAATATATTTGTAGGCCTGGCCACACTTTCTCCGACCCTTGAAACATGATAATGGAAGAAGAGATGGATGAAAGTCAGGAAAGTCAAGAAGCACCACCACCGAAGGTTAGTTCGGTGATACTTGTATTATCACGGCATACATATTACTCTTTTTGCTATTATAACAATACTCATATTTATTGCTATTATAACAATACTCGTATTTATTCTTCTTGCTATCATATATATATATATATGGATTGAATTGATTAATAATTTGGTTTTTTTGTGTTCTAGGAATATATCTAGTCTTCGTTGACTTTGAGGGGTAGAATGAGCATAGTCAATGAAATTGCAAGAGCTCTTACACCAAGACAGAAAGAATTGTTTCAGGGTACTTGTTTTGGCCCATGGTTGCAATTACAACAAACGAGTGGAGACCCAGCTTTGACGCATCTATTTTTGCAACATATGATTGATGAGGATGAGCTACCAGTCGGGATCCAACGTGGTGAACAGGAGTTCTGGTTTTATTTTCCACCATTTCACTATGCTCGATTTGGACGTGAAGAGTTTTGCTTAGTGACTGGTCTATGGTTCGGGCGTCATGACTCATTCGGTCCATATATTCAGAATATCCGCGTCCCATTGTGGGTGTTTAATGTTTTTCCGGGCTACAGTAAGGGTGGTGATGGTTTAAAAGTCTTTGATTTCGAGAAAGTGTTGCAGGAAGGTCGTTCAGGTGGGTTGAGCGATATTGATTTTGTTCGACTATGTGTTATAATGCTTGTTGAGGTTGGTTTTACTGGAAAACAATCAACCCAAAATGTTAGTCCCGATATGTTATCATTGGCCGAAAATTTGGAAGCATTCAACGTGTTTCCATGGGGTTCATACCTTTGGTGAAAGGTATATGAACAACTATTTGGTAGTCGGGCCAAGCTTAAGGAAGGAGAGGGGCATAAATACACTCTTATCGGCTTTATATGGGCATTCAAGGTATCCATGAAATGTATTTATATATGTATGCATATATTATTTATTTAGCTAATAAAATTAATGTGAATTTTGTTGTAGATTTGGATTTACGAAGCGTTTCCCCACATGAGTAAGTATGCAAAGAAGATGAAAAATGTGATACCGAGAGCAATTAATTGGGATAGAGTTACACTATTAAAATTGCCTAAGTTGACGGAGATTATGCCGATTGATGATGTAAGTGATACAAATACTTATTTATATTGGTATATGCATTCTTAATATTTAAACGCGACTTAGTATATATTGTTTATATGTTGATAGATTGTGGACGAGCCACAACTGACATTGATACCAACAGAAGGTGAGGCAGCGAGTGATTGGTGGCAAGCTAGTAAACGTTTTTTTGAAGGGGCTGATGACGTCGATCTCCCAGTATTTCAGGTCCAAGGTTCAAATCCACTGAGATGTATCACCAACTTCTCAACATAATAGTCAACCCAATTCTCCACCATCATCATTTCTTCACCGTGATCGACCCAATTCTCCACCACCATTATCTCCCACGAGACCAGCAAAGATGCCACGCATGCATTCTCCTCATCTCTCTCCACAAGGCAAGCATGCGACATCTACTGACCCTGAGATACGTGCTTTGCGGGATGACTTACAATCTTTACAGAAGGAGGTGATTGCTTTACGACCATTACGGGACGAGGTGCGTTCTTTGCGAGAGAAGGTTTGTGCTTTGGAGGCGGATGTCACTGCTCTACAGGCGCTAGACGACGCGGTATAGTTTATTTCAACATTTAGTTATGTGTTTTAATTCAGTATACATTAATTTTGATATTGGTTTATATACTCGACTTTATGTATTTGCAGGAAATGGATGACATGGATGACATTTGCTATTCTGAGCCAGATCAGCCATCTGCATTTGTTGTCTGTTCTGTACGACGGGGTTTACGCCCCAAACGTGTTGGACAACAATTAAGATCTCCATACACAACAAGACATTTCAGACGACGCCACAAGAAAAAGGGAGCTCCTAATGATGAGAACCATGTTAAATGTGGTGAGCCAAAACCTATTCCTACTTCTGAGGCACCTCCCGTTCCACAGGCGCCTCCCCTTCCACAGGCACCTCCAATTCCACGGGTACCTCCTCTTCCACAGGAACCTGTTATTGAACCAGGAGTTATTTGTCAATTTTGACTTTGGTTGGGATCTCGATTTCCCTTTACTTGCCGCCGAATGAACTTTTGATTTTGACGAAGATCCATATTCTGTGGGTGGAGGAAAAGATGTTTGTGATGGCATCGGTGCTCCACATGTCATCCTTGTATGACCACGTTCCTTACAACGACTACAAGTCGGGTTTTTCTTCTCCTCACCCTTAGACGGAATACGATCACAATTTTTGGGGCGGCCAGGTAGCCTTCTGTCCATAACCGGTGGCAAAACTGTTTGTAAGTCATCAGGTATCTCCCATTCAGATGGATGTGGTATGGGATAGACAATCTCAGCATACGTTTGACGATATGTTTCTGAAGTGTAACACTCCATAGCGTATACACTTGAATCATCTTGGTTTAGATGAAGAGCAACTTTATAACATGACTACATGGAAAACCAGAAGTTTGTCATTTTCCACAAGTACACGTCTTTGCATCTAGATCAACAAGCCCATTCAAATTATGATCTATAACTTCAAACAATGTGTTTGAACATGGTTCAACTCTCCAAGAAGTTGACTTCACAACACGTTTTGCAATCTTTTTTTCGGTCCATGGTGTAACACGACGTTCCAATGATTCTGTACATTTAAAGAAGTAATTTACTTATTAAAATCCATTATCATTTATATTAATAATAATAATAATAATAATAATAATAATAATAATAATAATAATAATAATAATAATAATAATAATAATATAATAAGTGAGAAAGTTAAACAAATAATACCTGCAACATTTCTTTTCCTATAATACCACTCTTGCAGGGATGCGCGGAAAAACTCCATTAACATAGTAATGGGTAATTTCCTTAATGGCGACTTAGAGAGTTGATTGATTCTGCACTATTAGATGTCATGAAACCATACCTTGCTCCAAGAGTGTGCACTCTTGAACATCTTTCAAACCCAATAGCTTCTAGTGTTTGGGCAGACTCGGGCATAACATGTCTCAAACGATTTATATGCCTATTAAAATCCACTTCTCGATAAGCTTTCACCGCTTTCCAGTATGTCCATTGGTGATGTTTAATACTAGGAGACCTTGATTTTAGATTTCTATACAAATGAATAGCACAAAGTCCATGAAAAGCATCTGGAAAACACCTTCTAATAGCCATATCAATTGAGTTTGCCCTATCGGATATGATTGTCAAATTGCTAACCATAACCATGCAATCTCTAAGATGCCCCATAAACCATGTCCACGAATCAGAGGTTTCAGATTTGCCAACCCCATAAGCTATTGGTAGTATCCCATTATTAGCATCCATGCCTACTGCTAATAAGTTCGTTCCAAGATATCGACCTTTTAGATGTGCCGCATCAACTATAATAACTGGCCACAAGAAAGAAACAAACGAACGTATCTACAAAATAATAAATCATTTAGATTTGAACATGTAGTTAAAGTAAAAAACATGTGGAAAAGTTATATTGATTTACTAACCGCTGCACCAATGGTGATAAACAACAACTCAAAACGTCCATCTCTATCTGTTTTGATATGAGTTACCGACCCGGGAGTTTTCAACTTTAAATTGTGACAATAAGCTGGAAGTTGGGCAAACGATGCTTCTGGTGACCCCCTCAACAGTTCCAAGGCATAACACTTGGCTCTCCAAGCTTGAGAATATGAGATATTAATCTTGAACCGGGCATTTATGTCAGTCATAATCTCATGACCCCTATATACCCTTCCTTTCACAAACATTAACTCCGCCAAAAATCCACCCAACACCTTTTTGTTTGCCTGTCTATGGTGAGGATAAAGTTGGGTTCTTGAACAAGTATGTTGATCAATGAATGTAGTGACTTGAAACATTTCACAATTTTTTACCCTCCTTGACATCATACGCCACGTACAACCTTTTTGATCAATTTTAGCATCCCAAGATCTCTTGTCACAATCTTTGTTTTTCTTTTCTTCATGGACTTCTTCTTCTTTTTCAGCGACTTCATCATCATCTTCACTTTCACCTTTTTCAGGGTTATATGAATTAAAAAATGGGTGTTCAATAGTTTCTTTCACATCAATATCCTCCCCATCATTATCATCATCACCACCACCACCTCCACCACCACCACCACCATCATCATCATCATCATCAATAACTTGTTCCTCGACATGAACTGTTTCTTCTTGTTCACTTTTACCAAAAAACCAATCTGAATCTTTTTTAAGATCATCATACTGACTAATATCAAAATATTGATTTGGGTCTAAGTATTGATTTGGGGTTGGATCTAAAGATTGTGGATTTTGGTAATGTTGTAGATTTTGAATGGGTTGACTACGAAAGTGAACAAGAATTTGTTGGTGATTAAATTGTTGTAAAACCATGAAATTTTGATTATGGTAATTATTTTGTTGTGCATTGCCATAAACGGGAGCCGAAGAACTTACTTGATTACTTCCCGTTCCAGATCCAATTTCAGTACTTCTAGATTCAACACACAATGTAACAATATCACCATAAACACCAATATAACTCATGAATCGATCAATATCTTCATTATCGTTTATCAAGTAAACTTTACCATTTTTCAAATAAGTTAGACTCACCTCACTTTCAAGAGCTAAACTTAACTTTTTTGCAACATGTAAAATTAACTTCTTGTAAGTTAATTTATCCAAACGTTGTTTCTTTCCATTACTAAATTAAATACTAAATAGTTATAGCTAAGAAAAACATACCTTTTACTTTGCAAATTGAAAGAAAAAAAATTATGGTGTTGTTTAGGGTGAAAGGTTGTTGCTAGTTCCTAAGTAAAAAAAAGTACATGAAAATCCTGATTACTTTTTATCCTAACAAGTACAAGAAAATCTAAAAAAAAATCTTATCCATAAGTCAAAAAAAGTCAAAATCGCAAGGACTCCTTGCGGATCGCAAGCCAGTCTTGTGGATCACAAGGACAAACCTTGCGATCCGCAACTCCTCTTTGTAGTCTTGCGATTTTATGGGTATTTTTGGTGAATTCGAAAAAAGTTGGGTATTTTCGTATATTGAAGATGGTTTTTGGGTATCTAGGCTATTTTCTCAATATAAATACATGAAATTTCTGCCAGTAGTACCTTTTTGTATACATGACAGGCAGCAGGAAATTTTAAATATTACCCTCCATATATTAATAATAAGAATTGAGGGAAGTCCACTTAATAAAGACTTTGTTTCAAAGAACTAATAGGTATTAGTGCACTACGGGACATAGCAATAGAAACTTCAGAAGTCAATAAAAAGAAATATTATATGCATGCATCTAATTATATATATATAAGATAACTTGAGATGGAAGTCCAGCTTGAAATCTAATGTCAAAGAGAAACAGCCTCATCTGTTTATAGATCTTCGCAACTTGATCCTTCTTATTTCCCAAGAGTGCAGCGAATAACTTATTGAGTTAAATCCTCTTCAGGACCTGAGTTCGATTTTGGACCGTCATCCCTTTCAAGAGCCATCGGCCTGCAGAATTTAACCATGCAAAACCACAAACAGTGTAATTATTATTCGAAATTAAATATTGGTAATAGCTTCTGGTTCATTCAGCTACCAACATTTAACTGAGATAAAAACTGATCCAGGAAGCCCAACAATCTATTTGTTATTCAGTGTAATTATTATTCGAAATTAATTAATTGGCTAAGAATTTATTCACTATCTGATAATCAACCCACTGTAAACCCTCAAATTCATCATTATTCCTAAGATTTACTTTAGTAAAATAATAAATAGCTATCATTAATGTTAAAGTTTAAGAATTGATGACAATCTTACAACTTTTATAAGATATACAAAGGTTTAAATACCCGTGTTACGCACGTCGTGTTTTAAATATATTGTTTGCATGTATTTTGTTGTCGGTTTTTTAAATAGCTAATGAAGTTATTTCATAAAACCAGTTTAATCAGCAGCTTATAAATAAAAAAACATAATAATACGTAGAAAAGAAATAAAAAGTTTGATGAGTGACTTGGTTGTTCTATAGAGATTCGAAAGTTCTTGCCCAAAAAAAAGAGCATCGACTGGAAATGGAAGAATAGTTTATGCTTACGGGTATAAGTGATTTTTGACAATTGAACCCAAATCAAACTACAAAAGTTACCCGTTTTTACTCATTTGATATACATTCCCATTATCATTTGTGCAACCCAATAAGAAACAAAATTAAAACTTGTTAGTTACAAAGAGCATTTTGAAGTTAAAAGGCTTGAAGTTATGAGGGCCTAGAGATTCATGCATCAGCTTTTGTAAACATCTTCAGCACTTCTCATCTAAAAGGAAGGAAAAGTATTTGCAACCGACTATTTTTAAAGTTAACCTGTGAGTCCAAGCATTACTTATATATATCATTATACATTATCTTCTTCTTGGAAGTATACAACTTATCATCAATCACTTTGAGCTGCATTTTTATTCAAAAAACACAATATTACCACAACACTTTAATGAGAAGGTTCACAAAATAACAAACACATATTAACGAAAGTTCAAATGAAAAATGAAATGAAACTTCTCCTTATTAAAATTCACCTATATACGCACACTTCAAAAGCATATTTTGAAAACTCCTTTACATTAGCAATAAGGTTTAGTTAAAAAGCACATAAGCACGGAAATTGACCTTATTTGCTAGTTGAATTTTCATAAGCCATAAATATAACATGAATCCAAACACCCCCTAATATAGCCTTTACTTACAAACATTGTTCAATTTCTACAGAGGTCAGACGCTTTTCTTAATCCACAGTGCATGCCATTCATGTGACAAACTTAAAATGAATGAATTGAAAGACAAAAAACTGCTAAAAATAGTGTGATTAAGATCCGTGTGCTGAGGGGTTGGGGGGGTTCTTTATTCTATGGCTGTTTAAAAAAAAAATCTACATGCATATTGAACATTTGGAGAATACATCAGAAAGTAACGGAATGTTTCAAAATCATGATAGCTTAATTTGATTGGAGCAGAGATAATATCTGACTATAACATGATGAAAATGGCCGAATTACCTATGTTTCAAACATCAATACAGTTATAAAAGGTTGAGACATACTACTTTCTACGCTTAGTATTGTTTCTATTTTTGCGTCATGTATCATTATTAGAGGTTCCCCACTTTCTTTCTCAATATCTATAGTTTTAGTCTCATTGTCTACTCGCATTTTACCATCAATCAGCCTTGATAGAAAGTTTTCCAACCCCCACCTAAAAGTATATATGGTCTTATTCATGGATCTCAAGGTAGCAGTTTCCATGTAAGAACTGATTTTAATTCAAACTGTTACTTGTGAACGGGGTAGTTAAGGCTATGTTTTAGGTAATTAACTTATTTTCATTAGGTAAACCGTAAACCTACAACAGTTTATTGCGGGAAAAAAGCAATTGACGTTTTTGCCCATGCAATGAAACTTCATATTTAGGATTAATTTTTTTCTAAACTCTCTGAGTGTTCCTATGAGTTCCACTAAGACTGATTCTACGTCTAAAATAATGGGTGTGTCGGTGGGTTAGGTAATGGGTTCTGGTCAGGCTATTGTTCAATGAGAGTCAAAAGAAGTCGGTCCGAGAGTAGAAATGACACATCTAAACCTTTTTCTCTACATGTAGAACTTCACAGATAATTAAGGGATTTCATACTTTGTAAAACTATATAAAATTAAGAAACAGGAGTATTAAGCATTTGAAAATCCTTTGGGTGGTTCTTAGCCCATTTCAAATTCAATATATACATTTTAGCTATGTTTGTAATTTCTTCTAATTGACTTTTTGGAAAGAAGACTCATCCCGCTTTCTATCGAGTTCTATGTAATGGGCCACGTGATCCCATATTATCATCTAGTACTGAGCTCCTATGCTCTATAGCATGACGCAAAATGTAAAAATGGTTGAAACGTTTAATAACATGATATTCTTTAAAGTTAAAATTAAGGCATATATGATATTTTCAACCTATACCATTTTGTTTTTCTGAGAAGTCAATGTTGCACCATGACCATAGTTTGGCCAGATACGCTAAAAACTATATAAGGAAATAGAGATTATACCTCATCACTATCCAGGAGCAAGTTCAATATACATGTACAAAAGAGGGAAACCTTTTGGGTCGGAGTTGAAGAAGATCTAACATATAGTGTGCTGCCATGTTGAATGTTCGTTTCTAATGAAATTGAGAAAAGCTATTTGTTTATATTCACATAAATAAATACTCATAGCGTTTCACATTAAATTGCACGGGAAGAAAATCTTACCAGTTATACACCCATTGGTGTCTGAATGGCGAAATACATATGAGGGGTGTTGAAGGTCTCAAAAATGATCTAAGTCGTCTTTTCAAGATTTACCATTGTTCAAGTAGCATCCATGTCTATCATTTGCTCCATCATGTTCATAACCTGATTTACAAAACTAATTACATATAAATTTCCATACATATAATTGAAGAAATAACATATTAGAGTTATATGCATAAACAAAATACTGAATTATTTTTATAACACAAATTAGAAAAATCTTCTACATATATAAGACACACACATAAATGTATAAGTCACAAATTCAAGAGGGTCTCATTTCCTTTTTTAAACTTCACATCCACACATCCATTTGACCTGAACCCCCATACCTATAGAAAAAGAGTCATAATTTTGTTTAAGAGATCAAATATAGGAAGAAGCGACCTTTTTTTTTATAATATTTTTACTTCATTATGCCTGATGTGGGCAAAGAGTTCTTTGGATCAACCCAACCCTTATCCAACCCATACAGAGGAACTTTATGTTTTAAACCATTGCCCAACCCGCCTGACCTACCGTTTTGCCACTGATACATATAGGCTTATTAATATAACCCATAAAGTTTAGATAACCTTGTAAGTGTCATCAGATAGGTTGACTCAAGTCGAGCAGAAGTCTTTTGATGATGGTAAAAGTCCAGTTAAGAGAAAAGAAAGAAATACCAACTTAAAAATACTGAAGCTCGGATTCGACCCACGTTCATTTTGGACTGATAACCATAGGACGGGACCAATAATAGCTCGCAATTAGGTTCATATCATCTTCAAAATATAGAAACCTAAGTTAGTATTAGTTTAACGGACCACTTTGAGAGCAAACTTGTTTTGAATCAAAAACAGATTTGTCAAACATTTGGATAGCAGCTAAATTGTTAATTTCTCGGATTGACACCTACTAAGAAGATGTTTGTACTTTCTTTAACATTCAGTTCACTTAAAGAAAAATTTTTGATTCTAAAAAAATTTCCACAGTTTGAAAATGTAATGTGAATAAATTTGGTACAATACACCAAAAAAAAACTCAATAGAAAGTTAATTGTTGAGTTGACTTGAACCCCAAACGGGGACTTTTTTCACAAAATCCGAAAGAAAAGATTAAATATAGAGAGAGTTATTTATCTATGAATAGAGAATGGTCCAAACAAAAATCTACATACAAACCCACACATGGTTTCAAATAGACCTAGGCCACAGGTGCAGGGGCTGCCTTAATTATAAAAAGGCGTAGTTTGGTTTTCTATCCAAATATTTTGTCAATTATCTCTTGAATAGATCCAACCAAGGCAAATAATGTTACAAATAAGCAAACAATGTTGAATATACGAAGAAGAACCCACTTACTCATCCGAGGTACAATTTTTTCAGCATCAAGTACATTTCGACTGGGAGAGATATAACCAGAGGCCAAAAGGTTACTCATCCTGCAAATGCTACGGCTTCATTGAGCTAAGGGAATAACATATCTATGACTTTTGTTAAAATCACTTATGATGTTCGAAAACATAACCGAAGAGGATTAAGCCTAATCCCCATGATATGTAAATTACTTACTAATTCACTTTCAGGGTACTTTCCAGCATACCACCTTTCCACAATAGCATATAACGTTTCACTATATATTTGGAAAAAAAAGGGGGTCAAGCAATGTTAAATTTTATTTTGCATGACTCGTTTGCATGACATGAAATGCTATAGGTGGCAATTTTAATGTTTCAAATCAGGTTATGTTTATCTCTAACATGTTAAATAAGATTTTGAGGAAAACTTAATTAAAAGGGAGACGGGTTCAGCAACCGGTTGAAACTCAAAAACCACCCAAAGTTTATCATATAATGCATAAAACCTCATCCTGATCATTTTGATATGTACCAAAGTTGCTTGTTTTGACCAGACCAGCACATTTCCATGCATATAGTAGAGACACTATTTAGATAATCAGTTCATGAAATAGAATTGTTTACTTGATATCCTCCAACTAAGTGAAGAAAAGTGCAGGCATCAGAAAAGTCGATGAGCTATCATGGCTCGTAAAATCCAAAGCAGCTCAACATTTTTCCAAGAGTTGAGTTCCCAAAGGCTGCATAACCAAATCCCTCACAACAGAGGTAAAAGACAGTAGTAACTAAAACTGCAATTCTCGAAGCTTTCTTCATTGTGACTTCTTTTGAGGGAGGTCATTTCAAAGTACTCTTCATAATTAAGAAAAAAATATCAAACGACTAAGTTTTATGAAAGACATGAAGAATTGTTATATCTAGATAAAATATACACAATCATCACCTGTACATAAAAAAAAAAAACCTTCGAAGTGAAAAGGGTATGCAAATGCAATGTCCCCAATAGCTTGAGCAACCAATCATACTTTCTCAATCGATTCATCAGTTGGAACTCTTCCAGCACTGCCTTTGATCTTTCCATTTCCCGTAAACCCACTTTGAACGGGATCAAACTTGTGTAAAAATATTCATCTCGATAATTACCCAAAAGACAATATGATCAATACTACTAATTCATAACACAAACACACACACACATAGAACAATAAAGACTCGTTAGCTTACAAATATCATTGCTTGTTCTATCATTTTCATAATTATCTCATTGTAGTTAATTAGCGGAGCAAAGAATTTTAATTTTTACGAAAATAGATGGAAAAAAATAAAGAATAAATGCCTATTTAACCCTAAACCAAACATAACAAAGAAATTAGGAGCAGGGTCATGTAAGATCTATGATTGAGAAACAACAAAATGAAGAAAAGTAGAGAAGAAGATGATTACTTCTCTTGTTTGTTGATGATTCATCTTTCACCATTGAAGGCAGTAGGTGTAGAGAATGAGAAAATTTACTTCTTGTGCTTTAGTGAAGTCTGGAAACACAGATAGATAGATGATCGGCTTTTATTTTTTCTACAATGGCAGTAATATCAAATATGAAATTAACCCATTTTCAACTATTACACAAAAACAATACATGTTCATACCTTCACTGTTAAGCAGATATGATTTCATGATAGATTAAAGATGTATCATCTTTTATCTTTTATATATATATATAAAGTTGAATTAACACAGAACTTACTTACCACAACCTATGATTAATTAATTGTTAAGGCAAATTGATTAAATGAAAATTGGAAAAAGATTTAGGGTTAGTATTAGAAGAAAATTTTCTTGAAGAAGATTTAGGAGGAAGAAAAAAAAAACTTCATCTACAAAGAAAATTAAAACCGTATAGATTGTTAGCATTGTGTCTTGATTTTTCATGGGAAGAGAACAGTTTCCAATTAACTCTAAAACCTAATGCTATTATGACTATCATGAATGTTAAAGCTATGATTAATGAATACAGTAACTATTCTATTCAATTACATTGCAAATGAAAGGATAAAGCTATTACATACACAAATCATGAGTCGTTCAAAAAAATCATATACAAATCATTATTAATGCAATCAATGTTGATAACAATTACAATTACTACATATATTCATATAATAACAATTCAATTTACTGCAACACACTAATTAACCCTACCAAAGCAGTAAAATCATAAACTTCAAGTAAAATCATAAAGAGCCCTAATCAATTCTTAAGCATCAGCATTGAATTCATGCTTACAACTTTAGATATATACAAGACTCGAGTTTCCAAAAAAATTTTGGGATTTCTCCAGTTAATCGATTGTTATTAAAAATCGAGCTTTCCATAATTATAGACTTCCCAATGTTTGAAACCAGATTACCTCTAAAATGTTATTTGCAGCAGAGAATTCCATCAGGTTCTTTGAACTCCATAAGCTAATAAGAATGGACCCTGATCAAGTTAATGAAATCAAGATCAAGAACTGGCAAAGGAAGCAAGTTGTATGCATGTTTGGTTCAAAAAATATGGGCCTTAATTAGATAATCAGCTGGTTAAAGTTTGAAAAAATTGATCAGGTTTACAATTATCTCCATATTGGTTCTCGTACATCAATTTATTATATAATGCAAACGATAATATATTTAGAATTAGTTTTAATTCTACGAAACCTTGTTCCATTTCCATCGACTAATTGAACACTACCGAGTAATGTGATGAAATTTCATACATAACATGCCGTTACAGTCAATCAGAATCTAAATTTTAAAAAACCCAAAATTATAACAAAATTCATTATAACAAAATTCATTAGAAGAAATTTAAGGAATTAGGGCAAAAACTAATTTACTTGCTAGTAATAATAAACAAACCTGGTGGAACCGCTTGGTGGATGGTCAGAGGATGATAGCTGGCCGGAAGAATGGTGGTTGACCAGAGTAACGGACTATGGTGGTGGGCTGGTGGCATGTTAGATGTGTTTTATAATAATTTGTTGAATTGATATTGATAAACATTATGATCATAATTGAATATAATGTGAAGATTTAAAGATTAGGGAAACCAAAAAGGCACTTCATTGAGTGATTTCATAAATAATCAATCAATAAATCTATCTTATCAATCAACTACAGCGAGTGAATGAATGTAAATGAATTTTTATCTACTAATAACAAAACTATCCCCAATAATTACTATAGCAATTATTTTGATTACCACATAGTAAAATCATAAATACCATAATCAAGATGAAGATTTAGAATTAATTGCAATCTTACAACTTTTATATATATATATATAAGATAAGATAAGAGATACATACAATGATTAAATATTTTACCTTCAAAGATTTTGGAGTATTGTGAATGACCAATTTAGTGAAGAGGATAAATTAAGCTTGAGATGAAAGCCAATAAGAATCCAAGATTCAAAAAATCTGTAAAAACCGTATCCCTTTGACATCAACGGCCTAAAAAATGTGTGTACATTTTAAGAAAATAACTGCTTTATCACACAACAATCACGAACGGTTACACTTTTACCAACAAATTTGGTCCCTCTTCTTAAAATTCGAATTGAATGCTGATGATATATTTTGTGAAGTCCCTCACTCGATGGTTTAACCCACAAGTGTAGAATAACAAGTCAATTAATCACTAGATAGGACTAGTATGAAACTTCAAGTAAGCACTAGATTGGACTAGTATTACGATAAATATAAATGCAAGAATCTATATAAAGTAATACGTACTTAAGCAATATAAAGATAAGCAAGTAAGTAAGTGGTGAGACACAATGTAATTTTCAAGTGTATTCTATTTATTGATGTTAAATATGTTAGAAATCCAATAATAGTAATAAATTGTAATTTAAGTTAGTGGATGTTATTGTTGTTAAGACATGGTGAAATGATTTCTAAGGTTGAGGGACTAGGAGTGTCAATTAGCTTAAATTATAGATTTAGACTATAAATACCCTCAACTCCTTAGAAATCATAAGCCTTTTATCCATTTTACACATACAACTTATACAGATCGTCTCTTTCTCTCTCTCTCTAGAAAATCACACACACTAAACACACCAAGAACACACACACTTGAATCGCCATTGTTGAGATCGAATCAATAGCAGAAATTGTGTTATTACATGTGGTATCAGAGCAAACATCACTTTGATATCGATCCATAACTGATTTTGATCTCGATTTTCATTCAATTTCATTTCAAAACCGTTTTTCATACCGTCACTGTTTCATCATTTTTCACCAAAAAAAAAAAAATCACATAAAATCATCAATTTTTGTTCACCATTAGATTCCTGATAGTTTTAAACATAATCCAGTCAAGTTTCAAGTTCCAATTCGATCTAAATCTCTAGATTGAAATTTTTAGTTTTGGCGCTAAAAATTGGGTTTTGATTCTGTTGTGTTATAAGCTGAATTGTGTATTAGGATTTGTTCGTAATTACAAACCTTTTTTAATTGATTTCACATTCTAACACTCAGTAAATCGAAAGTTATTGAAGCTTGAAAATTCATCAATGGAGTTTTTACTTTGTATTCTGTTGGAGAAGAAGACCTCAAAACGATCTTCACTAGGACGATCTCCTTAAGATCGTCTCAGTGGTTGTTTTTCCATATTTGATACATTTTCTGTTGTGGCTTGTAGGACAATCCTCACAAGATCGTTCTAGCAAGTGTGGTTGTTGGAAAAGTGTTGTTTGTGGCTAACTGATCCATTTTGGATTGGTTTGGTCAAAATTCAAAGTGTTTAAACTTTGAAAAAGAGTTGGCAGAAACTAAGACGATCTTGCCAAGATCGTCTCAGTTACCTGACACTAAAACGATCTTGACCAAGATCGTCTCAGTGTTTGCTGTTTGTTGTGTTGGTGAGGTTGATCATTTAAAGTTGTTGTGATTGGGAATCACACACTTCCTGGGTAACTGATCATTATTGATTGGTTTTGCTCAAATCAAATTCCTTCCAATTAAAACAAATCTCTGTCCAAAAATTCTCAAAAACACTTAGAAAAATTTCCATGTCTTCTAAAACAATCTTATCAAGACCGTTTCATACCCTTGATCAAAATTCCAAGACGATCTTTTTTTAGATCGTTTCATTTTCAAAGTTCTTTATACTTCAATTTCTTTTTCAATTTCCTTTAATTCCTTTTTTCAATTTCCGTTTCCAAATCACAAAATCAGTCCTCAATTTCAGTTTCATTTCATACTTAGCCAAATTTCATCAAAGTTCATTCAAGACGATCTTCTCTAAATCATCTTACTCTTCTTAATCCTAAAACGATCTTTTCCAAGTCGTTCTTAAATTCATTCATCTAGGACGATCTCTTCCAAGATGATCATATCCTAAAACGATCTTCTCAAGATCGTTTCAGCTTCTGAAAATTTCAACTTTCATTCTAAGTCAAGTTCCAAATCAAATCTCTTTCAAATGGCTTCTCGTGAAGCTTTGGCATTAGGTTCTGACACAAGACCTCCAGTTCTCTACCGTGGTTCTTATGGACTATGGAAAAAAAGATTCATGGATTATGTGGAATGTCAACCAAATGGTCACCTTCTTAAAGATTCCATTCTTAATGGACTTGCAGTTCATCGCCATCCCACCACTGATGCAATACTCACTCTTGATCTTTTGAATGCTGAACAAAAAGATCGAACAGCTGCAGATAACAGAGCTAGATCATGCTTATACAAAGCACTACCAGATGAAATCTATGGTTCTGTTGATTCTTATGATACAGCCAAGGAGATATGGGATGAGGTGGCAAGACAAATGGAAGGATCTGACCTAACTTCAACAATTAGATTAACAAATGTGTTGACTGAGTTTGACAACTTCAACAAATTGCCAAATGAATCTCTAGAGGCTGTCTATTGTAGATTCTGCAATGTCATAAATGAACTTAGGAAGAACAATGTCAAGAAATCGGAGATGGAGTTAAACCTCAAATTCATCAAAGCTCTTGGTCCTGAGTGGGAAGATTATGGTACTCAGATTAAGCAACATCAAAATCTGGCCAAGTTCTCCATCCATAATCTTCATGAATCCTTCAAACTCAATGAACATCAAGTACTAAACAAAGCTTCATCAAACAAAATGCCAGAAGTTGTATCTTCTGATCCTTTGGCATTAATTGTTGAAAAGAAGGTTTCTGAAGCTCTTAAAAGGCAAATGGTAGTTGTTTCTTCGTCTGATGAGGAGGGAGATGATATGTTGGCTCCAAGAGATGGTGTTTCTGACGAATTATATCAAGCTTTTGCTGCAGTTACCAAGCACTTCAAGAAAAAGTACTACAAAGCGAGGCCAACTAACAACAATCTCCGCACTTCTTCCACAAGTGCATTTCCCAAGAAGGAACACTATCATTCAAAGAATAATGGTCAAAGTGAATCAAGTGGATCCAAGCATATGGAAAAAAAAGTTGAAGGTTATGACAAACAAGTTGTTGAGAAGGGGAAAGCTTCTGATAAAAAGTCCTACAACTGTGGTATTCCTGGTCATTTTGCAATTGATTGCAAGCAACCCCGCAAGAGAAACTATGAGTACTACAAGCAGAAGATGCTTTTAGCAAAGCAAGTGGAAGCTGGTCATGCATTACTGGCTGAAGATGACAAGTGGCTTTTGCTATCAGATGATGAAGATGAAGATCTCTCTGCAAATGTGTGCTTCATGGCGAGGTTGGCCAAGAACAAAGCATTTGAAGCTGAAAGCACTGATGAAGAGTACCCGGATGATGAGGTAAATCTACACTCTACTTTTTCTTTAGTTAAAGATAGAGAGTCGTTTGATTTAGCTTTATCTAACTTGACAACTCATATTACATCTTTAGCCAACAAAAATAAGAAGTTGAAAAATAGTATTTCATTTTCTAAAAGTAAATTTTCAAAACTCTTTGAAGAACATTCGAAATTACTTTTTGATTATGATACTATTAAACAAGATTTTCAAACCTACAAAGATCAAATGTTGGTTAAAGAGTGTGAGTTGAATGTAGCTCCTGATTCTAAGTTATTGCATAAGTGTTATAAACTTGAAAAGACCATTCATAATCTTGAAAAAGCCAATCAAGATCTTGAAATTCAAAAGACCAATGAGTGGCTTCGGGCCAATGCAAGACAAATGGATGTTGATATTCTTAACAAGAAACTTTTAGAATCCAAACCTAACAATATTGAACTTGAACGAAAGATTTCTGATTTAAATCATACTTGTTTTTTGAAAGGCGTTGAGATTAAAACTCTTCAAAACCAAATAGAGGAATTTAAAAAGAATATACTTTTCTATCAAGAGAAATTATATAAAGTCGAACAAAACCCTCTTTTGGATTTTAACGCCTATTTCAACAAGTCCAAGATTGACAGATCGGAACTTCTTCATGGGTTGGGATTTGAGAATATCTCTCCATTACAAAAAGCCAAAGAACAAATCGAACCCTTGTATGATGAAAGATTTCTTCGCCTTGGTATGGTACAACAATTTATTCGTCCACTGGATGACGATTTTGAGACTAATGAAGTTGAGAAATTACCACAAAATGATTTTTTGGTTAACTATGATGTTATTAATGCTTCAAATAACTCAAAAGAATCTTCAATTTTCAAATTGGAAGAAATAGTATCAAATTTTCAAAACCAAGAGTCAGTTGGTAATTCACCTAAACCTACTAAAATGTATGTTCCATCTACCATTTTGGAAAAACAAATAGAAGGTTTGCAACAAACGGTGAAATCTCAACAAAATGAAATTGAAAAACTTAAGTCTCAAAGTTGTTGTGGATACTAAGAAAGTTTATATGGATGCTTCTACTCAAACTGACCTAAGTGCTCTAGTAGACCATTCCACTCAGACTACTTGTGTTTCATCTACTGTTTCCTCCACCCAAACCTTGACTGATTCTCTTGAGTGTTTATGTCAAAATGCTGCTACTGTTATAGCAGATGATTATGTGCAATATGATTTATTTTATGACGAACTTGCGCATAGTTTAGTTTTGATATGGTACTACTTTAGGTTTTTCACTTGTGAGTCTCCTGAAGAGTTAGTTGTTCACCCTAAGCTTAGTGCTAGTATAGGTGTTGATACTTCTACTTTAATTTCTTGTGAAACCAAAGAAGTGTCAGTTCAAGTTGATTTCATTCCTGAGATTACCGATAGTGTGAAGTTGGAAAACAAGATTCCTGATTTTTCAAAAATCTCTCCGGTTTCACCATTCACCAAAAATGATTTTGATAAATTCATGGAGGGAGAATATGTTTTTGATTCTGAAACTGAGAAAAAGAATGAATCTACCAAAATCAAAGTTGAATCAAAAGAGGAATCGCCAAAATCGTTTTCTAAAGCTCCAACTTCATATTATTCAAAGAAACGGGTTATTTCCAAACTCGTCAAGACTGAACCAAAAACTGTCACCAAACCAAAAATCAATAAGTTAAAAACAAAGTGTCCTACCCCGGAAAAGCATGTTAAAACCAAACAAGTTGAGACCATTCCCAAAATCAAATACAACAAAGTGAAACTTCTGGAAATCAATTCAAATGTTTCTTCGTCTAGCTCTCATTCTAGTTCAATTTCTAAGTGTCTAGGTCTAGCTCAGTTTTGCTAACTAGGGATGCTACAAATGGTGCAACTAGATATAGGGATAGATATGGCTGGTTTTCTCATGATAAACCTAAGAAACAAGAAGTTTCCGCACCCTCAAAAGAGACTAAAAAGATAAAAGTTCTTCAAAATTCTCGTTCTAATCTTCTTAGTGTCAATCCCACAGGTAGAAAGAGTTTGATTAGTGAGTCTAAATGGGAAGCTAAGTCATTAGTACCTAAGATCACTAAAGTTGAGAAAAAGAAGAAAAGGCAAAGGAGAAAAGCGGGTAGTAAGAAGAAGTTTGTTTCTGATGTTTCGAACAATTTATCTTTTAAGTCATCTTTGAAAACAAATGTTAATGATGCCCAGGCAATGCCTTGTGATGTTGTAAACAATGTTAATTCTCACTTTTATTTGTATGGTTTGAATGGTGGTAGACATGTTACTTTTGATTCGTGTGTTAATATTCGTTTGTTTGATCCAAATGTGCTTGTTGATAATGTGCTTGTTAATAAGTATGTTGATTCGAAAGCATGTTTGTATGCATCTCCTAAGTTATATACCCTGCCTGTGCTAATTAACCACAAAGGACCCGTCTTCAAGTGGGTACCTAAAGTCGGTTAATTCTATTTGATTGCAGGAAATAACCATCTGTGTTTGGATACTCGACTCCGGGTGTTCAAAACACATGACTGGCAATAAAGCATTGCTCAAGAACTTTATCGAACGATTCTTGGGAACTGTTCGATTTGGTAACAACAATTTCGCTCCTATCTTAGGCTATGGCGACATTGAACGCAATGGAATTGTCATTAAGAAAGTTCACTATGTTGAAGGATTAAGTCATAACTTGTTTAGTGTTGGACAATTCTGTGACAACAATCTTCAAGTTCTTTTTCGACAATCTCTCTGCAAGGTTCAAACTCTAGATGGAGTTGACATTTTGTGTGGCGACCGTGATGATAACCTCTTTACCGTCAATCTTGATGATAATCAACCAACCGATAATATTTGTCTCATTTCAAAGGCTACTTCAAAGAATTCTTGGTTGTGGCATAGAAGACTTTCTCACCTAAATTTTCTTACCATCAATACTTTAGTCAATAAGCATCTTGTTGAAGGCTTGCCAGACTATAAGTATGAAAGTGAGCATGTCTGTCCTTCTTGTGTTATTGGGAAGATAAAATGAGCTTCTCATAAACCGAAGAAATCTCCAAATTCTTTAGCACCTCTTCATTTGCTTCACATGGATCTTTGTGGACCAATGAAAGTTCAAAGCCGAAATGGGAAGAGATACATTTTGGTTATTGTTGATGATTATTCAAGATATACTTTGTAACAACCCTCAATCTCAAATTAGGACTACTTACTTATATTTATCTAGGTTTCGATCCCTAGAGGTTCATTAAGAGAAATTGCCTCCTAGATATTCAAGCATAGTGATAATTGCCCCCTAGTGCAGTGAAATGCCTTAGAAATGCCCTAAATAATAACTATAATCATTCAATACGATCTCAAACTATAAATTAGTTCTAATCAAACTTGGTGAACTGTCAATGAACCAAAAATTTTATTTCAAGAAGTTGAGTTACATAAATAATTGTACAAGACTCACAAGTTGCGATAACAACCAAAAATCTCTATAAATGTCCAACAATCCAAACACAAAGCTAATTAAAGTATATTTGAACACAAAGATATAATGACCATCTTGAAAATAGATTTATAAACTATTATGTACATAATAGTAAGCTTGAATAATAATAAGTACATAAATATATTGCAACATTTGAATAAGTCTTCCAATTAAAAGATATGCACACAACTTAAACTTATTATACATATAAACTCTTATAAAATCCACCAATCAACATACAACTAACCCACTTATTCTTACACTCACACATAAATATACATCACATATACATATACATACATACAAACACTAGTTAGGACTTAAACCCAACACAAACCACTTGGGTTAACCAATGAGTTCACTCCTAACCCACTACACCACTCCTTTAGACCAATAGGCATCCTCCTAACTCCTTTTCCTCCTCTCTCCCACGTCCATACATCTGCACACACCACCCCACACCTTTCATTCTTGAAAACACAACACACACTCCTCCCAAAAACTCTCTCTCAACTATCTCCACCTCCTTCTCCATTTTCAGATTTCTCCAAGGCAAAATGGAGCTTGAAACTAACTAATCTAGTGTAATAATAAGTTCCATTGATCATCCAACAACTAGAGTCATGTATGGTGGAAGCATGGAGTCGATTTGGAGGCAACAAGGTCACGAAATCAGCCCTCTAAGGGGCTGATCGAACAGCAGCAGAAAACAGGAGCAAACAAGTCCCATCTTCTCCCTTCCTTTTGGTTCTTGATTATCAATGGGTACCCAACATGTTCCTTTGTTTGTTCTTCATCCCTTCTTTCATTTGATAGCTTATTTTCCCTTATTTTTGAGCTTGTAACAGCCAACAAACGACTCATGGGCTGCCATCAAGAACAAGACCCAACACCACATCCCATCTTGTTATTTTGATCTTCAAAGGTTGATAACTTGAACTCTTTTGATTACCACTCTTTTTACCTTTCATTTTATCACTAAATACACATATATGCATGCATATTTAAATGATGGAATAATAAGAAATAATCATTAAAAAGTCTCACACATAAAAGATAATAAGTTGATTGAGCTTGAAAGTGATAGATCTTAACATGCATGCTTAGATTTGCACTAGTTTTGATTGATTTGGATTTGGGGATTTGAGATGGATGGTTATGATTTTGAATTTGATATAATCTGTATATTTGATGTTAAGAGATACAAAACAAAGTAATAATTTTGTTAGTGGGAATCTAGAGGTTAAAGCAAGCAAACAAAACCATTGGTGGGATGTATTAACCAATAAACATTCTGACAGAATTGATCTCCTGTCTTAGAACGGGTAAACTGAACATGTGAGGACATTTTCAAGAAAAACTATCAAAATAAAAGTTGTAGACAAATGAGTTAAGATTAACCTCCAACTGGAATTACTCAAAAACACTAAACCAAACGAAAGATATGATTTTTCTACTGAAACTGGTCAAAACTGTAATTTTGTATGAATATTTTATAAACTTTAACAATTTTTATCTCCTAATCCATAAAGTTCCAGGAGTTCATACTTGGTGGAAAGTAATTTCAATGTGTTGTGAACTTAAAATAAAATCATGGGATTTTTCTAACAATCAGAATATCAAGAACTTTTATAAAACTTCTGATGTCGCAAGCAGTGCCCATTCGGGACAGTTTGTGTTTGGATAATTTTTAAGGACACCAAACATCATCTAAAAATTCACCAAAAATTCACAAAAATACTAGATACATATAAGTCACTGTGTAAAAATCATGAAGGTCCAAATAATTCGTCTTGACCCCAAAATAGTAGCTACCATTTCTTAAAAATAAAGTATAAAACAGAAAATTTGTAAGTAATCTTATAAATGGCATAATGGGCTATGTAATGAACTAAGAACCATAATGGGCTAACCCGGCCCAAATAATGAACCCAAAAGGAACACAAATCAGTAGGGCCACTTGGCCCAATAAGCCTTATAGCCCAATAACCACTATGACCCATTATGCACCTAACCCAAATAAGGTAAAGCCCAATAACTAATGTAAGCCCAAAACATTTAAATGCCCATGACACTTAAGGCCCAATTGATAATGGTCCATAACACTTAAACGAATTTCATGAGATAAGTGTAATAAAAATAAAACAAAGATAATTAAGTGAGATAGGAATAAGTAATCATGTTAACCAAGTTATATACTGATATCACAAATGCTAAATCGCGCTAAAATCGGTTACACAACAAATGATGAATAAGGATAACATAGCTTAATATGATATTTCTACATGATAACCTAAGATGCCAAGTGAAACCACAAATGAAGCCAAGTTACCAAAAATCTAACAACTTATAACTACGCATGTAATTAAAGTAACCTTTTTCACCATCAATCGCTACAACCAAAACAATGCGAATGTTAGCAATATACTTGGATTCCACAATTGATAGCAACATAATGAAAGTGGCATTTCTAAGTGATGGCTTAAGATAGGAACTTACGTATATTAGTCCTATCGTAGGGATAGTCTTGGCTTGAAAAATGATGGAGGAACATAATGGATATATGGTCAAGGAAGCTATAGATGGGAAGTACCCATTTTGGATAGATGAGTATAATATGCGGCATATCAAGGTGAGTCATAGCCCCCTTTCAAACTCTTTTATGTGTTTTACTTTCGGGGTGAAAAGCATGATAAATGAAACTACTTTCTATATATGCAATGTTTCTTGAAAGAGAGTTTGTTATATGAAATGATTCTTGATATATGAGTATGAAATGATAACAAAGGATTTATGTGATGAGCTTGAGTTCTGTCAAACCGCGGCGTTCGGTACACTACTATTTACTCCGAAAGTGGAGGCCTGTAGTTAGTTAGTTGCGCAACTAGGTTTCGTCCGCCCACCCAAAGCGTACCGTTGGAAGGTTGGTTGCCTTCGTGACAACCTCCACTTCTAGTCTGGCCCCCGGGTGTTCTAACTACCTAAAGATAATCGGGCCTCTCCATGGCACGACCCATTATCATTATTGTCATTATTACTACGGCACTTGATTGACAGCTTGTGCTATGAATTGAATTATTGGATTGTAATCGGACTTGAATAAAATGGTAGTAGTAGTGGCTCAAGCATTTACTCATCAAAGTTATGTAAATTATGCCCTTGTGGCTAAGTAAAAGGGATATTAATATTGTTGAGAATTGGAAATTGTTTGGACATACGGATTGGGTATCGTCCCTCATATGATATCTTGAAAGACGTTGAAATTGGTGATATTGAAATGATTTTGGTAACCGAATGATTTTGGTATGATATACGATTAATCAATTTATATACTTTTTCTCTCATGATGATTTGACAAATGAGGACCTGAAATTTTACTATAGATTCTCCAACTCTTGATATGACATTATGGTATTTGGAAACTTGATAACATGATATGAAAACTTTGTCGATCATATGGTTTGGATATTTCGAAATGTAATGGTGATGTACCAAGATTTATATAAAAACCTATGCACTCACCAACTACGTTTTCGTAGTTGACACTTTTTCTTCATGCTTTTCAGGAAATAAGCTTAAGCATTGAGGATTTATATGCTTCATGAATATTTGCATTGCCCTTTGGAGTCAAAGATCAAACCTTGTGATAGGCAATGGAATCCGCCTTGATCATTGTAGTATACTACTTCACGTGCTTGTTATTTGTTTCGTGAACTTAATATTCAAGTACGGTGGACGCATTTGTACTTGGAAATTGGTTCACATGCGTGTACATTTGTAAATTCTTTTATCAAATAAAACTATGGTGAATGTTATTTATAATCCTTTGTTTTGAATACTCGACTTTCTGTACATCTCATTGTTCCGCCTTAGTTGGGGTGTTACAGAAAATGGTATCAAGAGCCAAGGTTATAGAGAACATTGGGGTTCCTACGGGAATTTCAAAACTATAGCCACTTTTCAAAAATGTCGTGTTTGATGAATTTTGTAAATCCAAAGGCATTACTCACCAATTTTTTGCGATTCGTACCCCACAACAAAATGGTGTCGTTGAAAGGAGAAATCAAACGCTTGTGGAAGCTGCAAGAACCATGCTAACTTATTCTAAGTTACCTTCCAATATGTGGGTTGAAGCTGTTGACACTGCTTGTCACACTCAGAATCGGTCCATTATTAATCAGCGTTTTGAGAAGACTCCTTATGAGGTTGTTAACAAACGGAAACCCAACATCAACTATTTTCATATCTTTAGGTGTGTTTGTTATACTCTGAATGATCGGAAGAATCTTGGAAAGTTCGAGAAGAAAGGTGATGAAGGTTACTTTGTTGGTTACTCTAAGACATCAACTGTCTATCGAATCTACAATCGCCGAACAAATACGATTCAAGAAACAATGAATGTTTGGTTTGATGAGATGTCGGGCATGATTTTCGAGCAAGAAAGTTTGCTACCAACAAATAATGGTCCAAGTGATTCAAGTACTTCATCAAGGACTTCTACTTTAGCATCCAAATTCAAGAAGTTTCTAGCTCCAACGAGTGATGAGTTAGACATTCTTTTTGAAGAATTCTGCAATTCAAAACCGATTCATGATGAGGAACCTCAAGTCATCATTGGACCAATTCCGAACAATGATCCAGTTCTTGACAACTTTCATGAATCATCATCAAGTTCTGCTGAGCAAGTTGCTACTTCTTCAAGTAGTAGTTCTTCATCCTCTTCTAATGATTCTTCTTCTCAATCCTCTCCTGATAATTCCTCTCCAGTGAATGTTCAAGAACAACCTACCCAATTTACCCAGACTACCACTCTGATAAACACTCCAAATGTATATGTGCCTCTTGACTTCGATCATCCATCTTACGAGGAAGCTGTTCTACCAAGCTATGATTCCATCTCTCAGCAAAACTCTGGTTTTAATGATGACGATGATGATGTCAATCAACAAGATCCTCTTCCTCATTGTGACAACCGTCATCTGACCGTACTTTCCGAAATACTTTTCTAGTCATTTTTAGTTGTTCGTTATGTACGTCGTTAGACTTTAAGATTTTATCATGGAATAAATGGATTTGTGTCTATTTCGGACTTTGTGAGCATTTAGATTTTTGAAAAATTGTACGTGGACTCGAGAACAGGAAGAAAACTAGTTGTCTTGTGGAAATGCCAAATTAAGTAAAATACTTTAAAATTAAATCAATGAAAGATTTAATAGCTAAATATAGACATATTTATAGTCGTTAGAAAGCTATTGAAAAGTTACATTTAAATATGATGACAAAATAAATTTGCGGGTCATGAGTCTTGTAAAATGGTCGAGTCAAACGAGTTTTAGTAGGGTCAAAGATGGTCAAACTCGGTCAAAGGGGGAAACATGAACCAACAAAACCCTAGGAACCTAACCCTAACCCCTTCATTTCTCCCCCTCCCCTTCTCACTTACACACTCTCTTCTCTCTCTCTATTTCCCAGCCGCCACCCCTCCCTCTCTCTCATTACCACCGATCGGCCACCACCGGACCACCATCAATCATCAATCTCGATCTCTTTCTCTATTTTCTTTCATCTTTGGGTAAGTTTTGTTTAGATACATGAATCTAAACGGTTTCTTTCTTCTTCAAATCATGGATTTTCTTCATTTATATATATAAATCGGCTATGTTTATATATAGATCTGAAAACATTAATTTTTTATATATAAATCGTTTTGGAGTTCATATATAAATACAAATAACCATATATAAATCTACTAATCTTTTCTTCCTCCTATTAAATCCGAATATATATATTCGGCTATATATATGTGTAGATATCTAAATAGATTCGAAAATCTTAACAAAAATGCCTATATATATATATATATTTCGGTTTTGAGTATATAGGCTTGTTGTGATCCGAAATCGTTTAACCCGAAATGTTTAAGTCGAAAACCTTCAAACCCGGAAACTTACACCCGAAATCTCTTTGGATTCGGAATCTTCAAGCTCAAAATTTATTTTGTTCAAAGATCTTGAATCCGAAATTGTTAGATCCGAAATCTTTATTAACATAAAATAAGTGTTCGGTTGCATATATATCCGAAATCCGAAATCCGAAATCTTGTTTAATCCGAGAATAAGAGCAATTTTGTTTAGTTTTTGGTTAGATCTATCATAGATCTGGGTTATGAAAGTGGTTGGATTGTATTTTTGTGTTTGAATCTAGACTTGTTCTTGATTATTGGTTCGGTCAACGCCGGTCAATGCCGGTCAAACTTGGTCAAACCGGCCAGAAAAGGATTTTGGTTCAAAAATTGGATTTGATTTGTATTTTGGTGTTAGTTCAAATTTTTGGTTTGGTCAAACTTGGTCAATGGCGGCTTATTGATAAGGATTAGGGTTTTGGATATTATTTTGGGATTTTAGTCAAAAATTAAAGTTTTAAATAAATAAAAATTTTATTTCAATTAATTAATCTATAATAAAAAGTTAATCTCAAAATTTTATAATTAAATTCCAATCTTCAAAATTACGAAATTAGTATGGGTATATATATAAAAGAATTAAAATTTATATGGACATGACTTTACATATATATATATATATATCTAAAAAGACTTATAAGGACTAAATAAATTATACGACTTTCCGGACTTAACATAGTTTATTATGACGTTATATATGAAGACTTGACGAGATATAAACATTAAAACATGACCTTATTAGACGAACAATTTCATTTGGACAATTAATAAGGACAAGAGACTATGTTATATACATATACATATATATATAATATACATATTATGACATTTGACGAGACATAATGGCACTTCCTAAGACACTAGTGTAGGACATGGACTTGTACAATTAAGTAAGTTCTTACTGGGTGACTTGTGGACAATGTAGGACTTTTGGACAGATAGTGAGCTTGTTTCAGTGTTTCTGACAGTTCGTGTTCCGGTTCGTTGATATAGGATATTTATAGTTGTGCTGCTTTCAGGTGAGTTTCGTAGCCCCTCTTTTTACAAGTTTTGGGGTGGAAAGTATACTTATTTTCAAGCAGTTTTGTCGATTTCTGTTTTATGTTCAATACCGAGCCTGTGCGTATAGAGTTACTTGTGCTATGTGACGTGCTTTGATCTTGTTGTATGTGTGTGATTAGGTGTTTGTTTGTTGTGCTTTGGACGTACTTATTATGTGTCTTGAGACTTGAGACTTTGGACTAAGGTAGGTACCGTAAGGCCGGACTTTGAGACATAGAGACTTTTGGACTTATTATGGCGTAACTCTGCTTGTTATATATTGAACTATTAATGGTTTAGACTTAAAATAATCGACAAAAGACTTATTTCTTTGACTAGACTTTTGACTAAAACCTACGAACTCACCAACCTTTGTGTTGACACGTTTTAGTATACTTTTCAGGTGCTCAGGTTAATCAGGGATAAAGATTGCTATGCTAGACTGGACTTCGGAGATTAGTGCTCCTTGTTTATTGTCAGACTTTAAGGCTACATGCCTTGAATTATTTCTTTATGGACTTGATTGTAATAAGCTATTTTAGCACTGTTATGACTTTGAACTCATGTTTTTGGGAATATATTTATTATATTCTATTTCATTTAACAGTATTTATATAATTCCATGTCATGCTGTACTTTTCATGACACCTAATGTTTCTGCCAATGGTGGGGTGTTACACTCATGATCACAAATGATCACGTATGCGAAAAGATCATCCTGTTGATAACATTATTGGAGATCCACAAGCCGGAGTAACTACTCGTACTTCAGTGAATGAGTGTCTTGTTGCACTTTCTCTTAGCAACATTGAACCCAAAACTGTTTCTGAAGCTCTTCGAGATCCAGGATGGGTCAAAGCTATGCAAGACGAACTCGCTCAGTTTGAAAGACTGAAATTATGGAGATTAGTTCCTAACCCAAGGAAAAATGAACCTATTGGTACAAAGTGGATTTTCAAGAACAAGAAGGATGAGAATGGAGTGGTAGTAAGGAACAAAGCAAGATTAGTTGCAAAGGGTTATTGCCAACAACCTGGTGTTGATTTCGACGAAACTTTTGCTCCAGTTGCAAGAATGGAAGCCATTCGGATCTTCTTAGCTTATGCTGCATTTAGAAACTTCACTATGCTTCAAATGGATGAGAAGACGGCTTTCTTGAATGGTGATCTCAAAGAAGAAGTTTACGTTGAACAACCAGAAGGTTTTGTTGATCCCAAAAGACCAAACCATGTCTACAGGTTAGACAAGGCTCTCTACGGTCTTAAGCAAGCACCCCGAGCATGGTATGATTCCTTATCTACTTTCTTGATTAGAGGTGGCTTTACCAAAGGCACAATTGACCCTACCCTATTCATTCGCAAACAAGGTAAGCATGTTCTTTTTGTCCAAATATATGTTGATGACATTATCTTTGGGTCAACCAGTCAAACATTTTGTCAAAACTTTTCATCTCTAATGGTTAATCATTTTGAAATGAGCATGATTGGGGAAATGAACTACTTTTTGGGTCTTCAAATCAAACAACTACCAAATGGTATTTTCATATCACAAGGTAAGTATATTCATGACATGTTGAAAAAGTTTGATATGACTACTTGTTCTTCAATTTTAACTTCAATGGCTGCTCGTACAAGTATTAATGCTGATAAAAATGGGAAACCATTTGACCAAAAGAGATATATAAGTATGATTGGTTCATTTGTTGTATCTTACAGCATCTCGCCCAGATATAATTTTTGCAACATGTATGTGTGCTAGGTATCAAGCTGCTCCAACTGATTTACATTTTCAAGCTATGAAACTAATATTTCGTTATCTGAAGGGTACACCCAATTTAGGTCTCTGGTATCCAAGGGATATTGGATTCAATTTAACTGCCTATTCAGATGCAGATCATGCAGGTTGTAAGCTTGATCGCAAGAGCACTTTTGGTACTGTACAATTTTTGGGTGATAACATTGTGAGTTGGTCTTCCAAGAACAAAATTGTGTGTCACTATCAACAGATGAAGCTGAATATGTGGCTGCGGCTAGTTGTTGTGCTCAAGTGTTATGGATGAAGACTCAACTTACTGATTATGGTCTGAAATATGATCATATTCCCATCTATTGTGACTCTCAAAGTGCCATTGCTATTGCAGTCAACTCAGTAAACCACTCTCGATCAAAGCATATTGATGTGAGATATCATTTTCTCAAAGATCATATTGAGAAAGGTGATATCGAGCTCTACTTTGTGGGAACTGACTATCAGCTTGCAGATTTGTTCACTAAACCACTGGATGAGAAAAGGTTTAACTTTCCAATCTCTAAGCTTGGCATGTTAAATCTTGAACCTTAACTTATTTTGTTCTTCATACATTCTTGAAAATCAAAATACAAAATTTGAAAAGACAAAAATCAAATACAAAAATATAAAATTTTGAAAAATAACAAAAAGATTTTCTTAATTTTTTTTATTTTTTATTATTTCAAGATGGCTTGCATGTATTCTGTATGCAACCCGTTCTTCATTGAGCTATTTATTTCAAAATGGCTTGCATATATTCTGTATGCAACCCGTTCTTCATTGAGCTATTTATTTCAAAATGGCTTGCATATATTCTGTATGCAACCCGTTCTTCATTGAGCTATTTATTTCAAAATGGCTTCTGCATACTCTGTGCATAATCCGTTCTTATTTGAAATTATTTATATTTCAAAGTTGGTATAAAATGTATTGTTATACATATAGATTGATATAAAATAACGCGGAATTGAACGCCTTTGTGTACTTCCAAGTTGTCTTATATGAATATGTATGTGTAATGACAATTTTTTCATTTGATTGAAATTGCAAACAATTCTCTTCAAGAGTCTTGATTTTGTTGCAAACAATTTCAAATTTTCCAAATGAATTTCATGTTTCAAAAAACTCTCAATTGTTGATATGAGAAGCAAAGGATTGAACGCCTTTGTGTACTCCCGAGTTGTCTCATCTTGAACAATTGATTGAGTTAAATTTGTGCTTAAGTGTTTTATTTGCATCCAACTTGTTGATGTAAGACGCAAAGGATTGAACGCCTTTGTGTACTCCCTAGTAGTCTTACTATGAACATTGTTGTTGACGCAAAAATTTGTGTTCTTTAAAATCTTGTTCACTTTTAGACTCTTTTTGACTTCACAAAAACCAATTTTTGCTCTACCTTTCTATGAAAACTTTTAAGATCTACCTTTGCATAGATTAAGGGGAGTTTGTGATTTCAAAAATTTCAAAACTTCAAATGTGTTTTCAAATCATTTTCTTACACACATTTGATGATTTTCAAATGATTTTCATCAATTGAAGTTCGGTGTTTAGTTTGCACATGAGCCACTAGGTTTTCTCAAAATTTACTCCATGGACTTCATCATCGCCGATGAGTTCTAACCCCGGAGTATTCACTTCTTTCATTAGATAGTGAGGGTATTTTGAGTGGTGATGATTCCGTGCAACTAGGATGGAGGGAGTAAAGTCGAAAAGTGAGAGGTTATGGTGATATGTTGTGAGAAAAGGGTTAAAAGAATTAATACCCTTCTCTAAAATTCTCGAATCGCCGGGTAAAACACATTTCTATCGGATATTATTTGTTGATATCTCGATATTGAAGAAGTCTTCATGAACCCAGTGAAGCGATGCACATCTTTACCTAACTACTCAAGTATTTCTTAACAAATACTTGTTTTATTTCTCACGAAGATTTTCACATTTCTATTGACTCTTCATTTGGAAGATGTTGATATTGAATAAGGGCGACACTCTGCCCCGGTCCCCGACTTCATTTAATCACGTTATGTCTAGAGCTATCTTGCTTGATCATTAATTTGATCCTTATTCATTTTCTTAAGACACAAATGAGTCATATCTTTGTGATATTATTGCATATCTATGTGATATAGCCGGAACATTTGTAGTGATATCTTAATTGATATTCCACAATGATCAAATGGAAATCCTACCAATGCTATCATATTTTCCAACATTGAACGTAGGTCTCATAATCACATTTATGTGATTATTGAGTGAACGAGAAGTCTATCAGTGACCTCAGATGTTTCCTAACAAGTCTTTAAGGAGAATAGATTGTGGTTACCGAACGCCTTAGGTGACACTGACCATAATTACTATTCTTTGAAGCAATCTCGTAGTTGAAAAGCTACAAGACCGAACTATGTTAGAAAATTGCTTTGTGCATAATTCAATGATACATAGGAAATCCGAAAAATGTCATACATTTCTTTCGGTCATTTCATTAATCCTTTTGATTTTTGAACATGTTAACGGATCATCCTTATCCAGTCTTTCATTTCTTATCTCACAAACACAAAAACCACCATGCAAGAGGTTTCTTTTCGCATTTTATCAATCAATGTTTGCATAATGACATTGGTTCCCAACTTTGTCATTATGAAGGGGAGAAAAAGATTATGATTGATTGAGAAAGAAAAAGATGAAATGAAATGTAATTGTGATTGAAAAAGAAGTGAATTTTGCCGCCGAAATATGTTCTCTTGAAAGTTTTTTTAAGGATGAGATTGAAAATAAGGATATTGTTCAAAGATGCTCCAAAATGCTTACACTCTTGAATTGAGGGGGAGCATGATTAATTCAAAGTTTTGTTCAAAAGTTTACTCTCCAAAGTGTTTAAGTCAAAATAACAAAGATCAAAGCTACAAAAGTTGAAAGATTTATTGGAAGATTCAAGACAAAGATGTAAAACTTCGAAAGAGTCTTCATCAACACATTTCATTCAAGATCTTCAAAGTCATATAATAATACTTGACCAAGAAGATTCAAGGCATATATCAAGGGGGAGAGTTTAAGTTTTTGATACTTCATTCCAAGGAAACAAATTTTCATTCAAGAATCGAAGATTAAAGAACCAAAGCCAAATTTATACCTTCCACACTTCAAAAGACAACTCTGATTCACGGTTCAACAATTTTCAAAGATTCTAGACTCATTCATTTTATTCTCTGTTCAAACAGAACATTGAGAATTTCATCATGTTTTAACTACAAGAAGTCCAAAGACCAAGATTGATTCAAGTTCTCCAGAGACAATGAGAAAGCTTTGAAGACTTGTTTCATCACACCAATTGTCTTCACCATCGGGCTCATCAACTTAATTCCTACAAGACAAAATAACACGTACTTCATTCATTACAATATATCACTAAGGGGGAGAATGTTAGAAATTCAATAATAGTGATAAATTGTAATTTAAGTTAGTGGATGTTATTGTTGTTAAGACATGGTGAAATGATTTCTAAGGTTGAGGGACTAGGAGTGTCAATTAACTTAAATTGTAGATTTAGACTATAAATACCCTCAACTCCTTAGAAATCATAAGCCTTTTATCCATTTTACACATACAACTTATACAGATCGTCTCTTTCTCTCTTTCTCTAGAAAATCACACATACTAAACACACCAAGAACACACACACTTGAACCGCCATTGTTGAGATCGAATCAATAGCAGAAATCGTGTTATTACAAAATAAAATACAAGGTTGTTGCGGAACAAGATATTACAAAGTAAGTATCTAAACAACCTATGAATTACAAGTGATCTAATTTTTGCTAAATAAACTCTTTGATCGAAATACTTAAAGTTGTGAAGTATGACTGTTTAGATCGAGAGTATTTGAGCAAAGGCACCAAATTGCAAAAGTATGTGATTTGGAAGAGGAAGTGACTTGGTATTTATAGGCAAAAATAATAAATATAATATTCTTTTTGCCATACAAATATGGTTATATGCATTTAAGGAAATTACTTTAATTCCTTAAAAGCATTGATTAAAGTACAAGAATAAAGTCACATGATAGTGACTTGTCTTCTAATTAACCAACCACCTTTACATGTGTGTAAGGCTTTTAACAAAAGACAAATGGATTGTCCAGTTAAAGGCATGTAAAGGCATAAAGTCAATTCCTCGAAATCAGTGTTCAGACTTGTAAGGTCTAGAACACTAACAAGGACTCCAGTCAGGAGATCTGGTAAGTCTTCCAGTGAGCTCCGCTATTTGTCAGACTTCTTTCTTCAGACTTCAGTCTTCGACTTCAGTGAGAATGTTCTTCAGTGGAAAGATCTTGACTGGAGTGAAGTCCAGTGAACAAATCTGGTGGAATCCAGATTTCTATACAAGTAAGTTGTTCACTAGTCTTCACATAATTTCTGGATAAATTTTCAGAGGGCTCCAGTAGTCACGTCTGAAGCGAGTCCAGTAAATCTGGACCTAACAAATTCCCCCTATTTGTTTAGAAATTATGCAAGAATTTTCAAGCTTTTATCTATACAAGTTTATGCTTGAAGAATCTTTGAAAAATTTGACTAAGTCTAATTTGAATTTCTGGAGAGCCACTTTATAGATCATTAGTGTTCCCAGTTTGTACATTTTAATTTCTAGACTTAATCTGGATAAGTACTTGTGAAAAAAATAGGAATTGCAACTTATATTTACAGACATCAACTGGAGGAAAGTTATAATTTTATCAACATAAAATAAATACAAGTACAATATCAGAGTCAGGCCTTTTTCTTTTCAGCATGCCCAGCTGGCTTTTCAGTGGCCTTCCTCTTTACACCTGGAGATGAAGACGTAGTAAGAGAAGTCCTTAAGCCCAGCTCCATCTCCATCAATTCCTTCCTCATCCATTCCTTGCCAATCCTCTTCATAAAGTATTTAACATCCTGGGAGACATCTTTACCCCTGAATGAAAGACCAATCTCTCTTAATTCTGACCACCCAAAAGCCCTGATTGAAGTGTCTTTTCTTTCATCAGTAAAGTTCCCTTCTCTGAAGAGTTTGACATGGAACTTAGAGAAGTTGTCGTGATTTTCTGCCAGATGGATCTCAGCACCCAGTATTGATCGGACATCAGCTCTAAATTGTGAAAAATGTTCATACTTTTCCTTTGTCTGAGCCCTTTTCACCATTTCATCCACTTCCCTGGACACTTTTCTTTGTTCAGCAACTTGTTGAAATTTTTCTTTGTTTATCCTTTCAGTTGTGTTCAAGGGAATGAAGGTGCTAAGATCTGCATCTCTGGCAGCTTTGGATTTTCTGGCTGGTGCCTTGGGCAAACCCTTAACCTTCTTCCTATATTCATGCTCCAGAGCAGTTGCATTACTCTTTACTTGTTGCTGGAGATTTTTTAATTCTTCTCTTCTCTGGGCAATAAGATCCAGTATGCTCACACCATAAATTTCAGAATCATATACTTGTTCATCCTGAGCATACATGGATCGAATATAGACGTCATCCAAGGCATCCAGACAGTTCTTCAGCCTGGGATCATCCTTCATCTTTTTGTAAACTTCAATTTGTACGTCCAACCTGCCAGCGTTGTAAGAATCTAGAGTCCCATGCTTGGCCATATCTAACTGGTGAGCAATCAAGTCATCTTTTAAGTTCTTCTTGAAAATTTCAATTAAGATGCACTCTTGCTCCAGTCTCTTTGCCTTGGCCTCATCAGCAAACAAATATTCCACTTCTGCTTCATCTGATGGTTCCCCATACACCACTTTCTTTCTTTTGAGACTTTTCATTGTGGTAGGGATGTTTGTGAACTCTTCAAATACTGGCTCACTGGCATCAGTACCAGCAGCCTCTTCATCAACTTGTCCACTGTCTTCAGTACCAGTGACATCTTCTCCAATAACCTTCTTCCAGACTTCGATTTTCTTCTTAAGATCAACAACCTTTTCTGTACCAGAACCAGAACCTTCCCCCTTGGAAGCATCTCCAGATTGAAGATGATTCCACACCTGATCCAGCTTATGTCTGTCAGCAGAGTCAAATGTTCGACCAGACACTGGAGCAATGTTGTTCATAGTTTTCCTCAACTGCATCACTTCCTTTTTATTTATTTCAAGATCTTGAGGAAAGTGGCGAGGCAACTGGGCATCGATCATCTTCATTACTTCAGGCAACAACCCATCACGGAGATTTCTAAGGAGAGTTTCAGACACCTCCTCAGTGATTTCTTTCAACATATCTCCTCTGAATTTTATAACAACTTCATCATTGAGGGTGCTGACCACTGCGTTTTTCTCCAGGGTTGGCCTGCTCTCCAGAGAACTTATTCTGGTGGTCAAATTCTGAACAATACCAATCAGACTTGCCAGAGGTTGAACAACTTCAGTTTGAATGGCAGTCTGAACACTTATCACCACATCCCCCTTGATTCCCTGGACTGCAACTTGTATTGATTCAGAATTTCTATTTGTTGCCACGACAAGTTCATCCAGCTTCTCAAAGACTATCTTCTCATTTCCAGCAAATATGTTCATTTCTGACTTAAGATTATTGGAAATTAGAGTTTTGAAGTTAGAAATAACCTGAAAGGAAGCCTGAAGTGATCTCTCCATGTTCGCCACCTTATCAAAAGGGCCTTGGACCTCGGTTGAAGAAGAAGAGGAAAGACCACCGGAAGGATTGGTGATTGATGATACTGGCAACACCCTTGTGATATTTTCATTTGGTTGGGTGACTGCCAATGGTTCAGAATGTTGAATTTCTGGTGCAGAAGGTGATTCAAAAGTTGTTGTTGTTTGTTCTGGAAGAGGTGTTGGTGTATTTTCTAGGGGTGGAGGAGGCATAACAGATAGAATTGACTGGGAGACAGAGTGGATGGTGCGATCAATTTCTTCTTCTCCCAGAAAACTCATATTAACATCAAAGTCATTATCCTCAGACAGTGAAGAATCAACCATATCCCAATCTGGGCCGGTTCCACCTGCCTGGTCCTCTACTTGTACATTCTCCACCCCAACATTCAAATCAATCTGAGCCACCTGCTCTAGATTATCTCCTTCAACCTGCCTAACTTGTTCCCCCTTAACCTCTTCAACTATTAGGGACCCATCAGCAGCCATAATGTCCCCACTCTCAGCAGTTGCTACTGGAATGACAAGAGGTGATCCAAACCCTCTTTCTTCTTCACCACTTCCTTTTACTTGTACTGGGGAAGTGGTTGCTGGGGCAGTTTCCTGACCAATTTGTCCAGAATCTTGATGAGATGATTCTGGAAGGGATGATACCAGAACTCCGTCTCTCCTAAGACGACGAGTTCTATTCCTTGGCCTGGTGGGATTAGGTGGAATTTCAACAATATTCACACCATCTGGGAAATAGGTTGCACCCTTTCAGCAATAACAACATCAGCAATTTCCTCATTGTTATGAGGCTCACCAGCAACCTCCTCATCAGGTGATGATGCAATTGCAAAGTCCACCCTATACCCATGCCATAAGCAGTAAGCAATCTAGAGCTGTGTCTGCTTTATCTGATCTAAACCTCCAGAACTGCCACCCAAACACTCAACAAGGTGAGTGAAGAAATATCTCCATGAATTTGTCAGCCTGCTCATATATACAGTGCCCTTCCTGAGCAGCTGACCATTTTCATCCACTATTTCTGTGTGCCCCATCAACCTGCACACCTCCCTGGTATTGATTCCAGATGGAATCTCAACAGGCATTTCATTCTCATCAAAGTAATTCATCCTCAGGGCATCTCTGAGGGAATCAACAGTAATGGTGAAGTGTTTGGTGCCTTGTTTTAATGTGTAGTAGATGGATTCATCACTTTCCACGTACACAGCAGTATACCAGAATTCACAAAGATAGTCATGATACATTTTGCCCGGATTTAGGGTTAGGGCACCATAGAGTGGACTACTCAAGAAGAAGGTGTTCAACCTTCCAATGATTGAAGTTGCAGTGTGATTTATTGAGAGTTTGGCCATCCAGTTATTCATATTTATGCGGATGGAATCGGTAGAAAGAGATATATGATTTGCCTTCTTGACATTATCAGCAGGAGTATAATTTGCGGCTAGAAGATTTTTAGGAGATGGTTTAGGAGCCATTTTAGATATATGAAAATGAAAGTGAAGGAGTTTAAGATTGAAAACAGAAATTTAATAAGAGAGATGATGATGATTGGAAAGTAAATGAAGAAGGAAATAAATGAAGGAATTTGAAGATATGGGAGTAAATGATTTTCGAGATGAAACTGAAAGTGGAGGTAAATGTGGGTATTTATAGAAGAAAGAGAAAATGAAATTCAAAACGGTAATATTGAAAATTTTCAAAACAATTTTGATCGGTTTTGACATCCGCATTTAATGTTTCCCATCACACATAAATGTATGACGGTTGACAGCCCACAAAAATTACCGACTTGCACTTTTGGTCTTCCCAAGGTAACAAAACCATCATTTAAGTTGAAAAAGTCATGCCACATAAGGTGAACAGTAACTATCTAGATGAAAATTTTGTAAGGTTGGCATGCACTATCCTTAAGTATTAAAAAAAATGATTTGATACACAAAGACTCATTTTAATGCATTTGAAGATTGACTGGACACTCCAATTTCACTGGTGGATTAGGCCAGTAGAACATGCATTAATGGTACACTGGAGGGACACTCCAGTAAGTACCCAAATTTGACCATTCTGGTAATCCTCAAACAAGCACATCAACTAATATAAACAAATGAGAGGGACACATTTACAAAGCAACTGAAGTCACTTCAAACATGCACATCAACTTATCCAGTATTAATGAGAGGGACACATTCACAAGGTACTAGAAACATTTTTCAGAAAAATTTGTCCAGTGAGAAAATAAATTAATTAATTCCCTTTGAACTTAGATATATAAAAAAAATGTGGTCTGAGTCTTTCCCCCTGGATTGGTGATCCATAAATCTATCAGTGCAAAGATAGTATCACAAAGGCGTTTGATAGCTTCACAAGACCTGGAGATATATTAAAGTCGTTTGAGATGTGTTTGGTTAGGTTTTGGGGTTGTTTTTCACGACTGGTCGTCGTAACTCCCGTTACGGTTGTGTAACTCCCGTTAGCTGGGTAATTGCAATAACACCTCCACGGTAACTCCCGTTACAAATATTCGTAACTCCCGTTAGGGACTGATTTTTGTTAACATTCTAAAACGACCATAACTTTTGAACCGTAACACCGTTTTTGACGAATAAGCTATCCAAGAAAGCGTGGGAGAGTCTATTTTCCAATGGTAATATCACTTAAAGATGAATGAAATCTAAAAGTGCTTAGATGGTTAATATAGTGAGCGAAGGTCAAGTTTTGTCGAGTTTAGTGAACTCTAATCTAATGGTTGGATCTTTGTTGAGTCAAGCATTGACATGGGTCAAGTATTTAAAGCTTGGTTATGATCATAAGTAAGAAGGTGATTAGAATGTTAATAATCATTTAATGATTATAGGTAGTCGGGACCACATACAAGACACTTTAAAGTTGCTTATTGATCGTTGTGCTCGTCATCAGGTAAGATACACTACTTTGACACGCTGAGGGTTCAACAAAAACATAGTTTTCATATAATAACATCCCAAAATGGTATCTTGTTTGCTTATGGGTATTCGGGATTATACGGGAGGTGATATGGGCTATGTAGATGCATATAAAAGCCTGAAATGCTACCCCAATGATACGTATTGCTATGAGATGTTATGTATGCTTAATAGATGATATGATATGAAGTGATGTATGATCTAAGATGATAAATGATATGCAATGTTGTAATGATATACGATATGCAATGATATATGACGATGTACGTGATGTAACAATGTATGCGATGTGATGATATGAAATGAAATGTGATGTATGATGATGATATGTGAAATGTGCATGATTACATGGCTTGTTCATCTAGTTCACTAGACTTATTAAGTTGCCATGACACGTGCACGTTTAAGGGCCCAAACCTAATGATGTATATGTGATGATTGTTTAGGTTGTGTAAACACCTAAACTATATTTGATGTGAAATCGAGCTCGTAAATTTAACGTGAAAGTGTTAAGCTTAACCCGTACTTGCCCTAGCCCGGTTAAGTGCGTTGATGTGGTTGCTTGGGTGGCTCCTTGCAACATGGTACAACGTGAAGAGTAATACGGAGGTCTTACCAACCCCACTGTCGTTGAACATACGGATTACTCCTGGATTGGCTTGCCATTCCTTAACGACATTGATGTACTACTGAATGGTGCTTCATCTAGTCGGGTGCGACTTATGTCACACTTAACGAGATGCATATGTTATATGAGATGCGTGACTTTTGTCACAATTATAATATGTTCAAATGTGATATGTGATGATGCAAAAGATGACTAGGCACATTTAGGATGACCCATCCTAATATGAATGATGTTGATGATATGATATGTAAGTGTGATGATATGTTTGAGGATATGTGCCTTAACGACTTAATATGACTTTTATATAATGTTTTAAATGGACAAACGTTTTATAAATTATGTGTTATCTTACTTAGCTAATTCGTTAGCTAACACTTGCTCTTTTAGATGTGTTGTACCCTCAGGTCCAACAATAGTGAGTATGTAGATGTGAGAAGATGTGAGGCATGGGTAGATGATCTTGAAGCTGGCTATAGTTTACCCATAGTGGCTGCTCGCTTCAGACATTTGCCTTATGTTTAAATAATAATGTCGTGTATTGTTATTGTATTCGGTTGTTTAATGTTGGGCAACCGATTGATTTTCATTTAGACTTATTTTGATGATATGGCTAGTAACACCATTTAATGAATAAACCAAACAGATTTTACTGGTTTGGACTTTTAAAGTTAATTCCGCTTCTTTTAACGCCGTTAGGCAAAAGTTTTTGAAAATCCCTATTTTTAAACGACGGGTGTTACAAGTTGGTATCAGAGAAATGGTTTAAGTGAACCAAGGACTATAGGTATGCCATAGGAATTGGACTTAAACCGATAAGGAACAATGTAGGCTTAAGTAGGTATGCTTAGCCATTAAGATGAAATGCTTTTGGACGGGTTGAGATGAGTGAGAGTGTAGGATTAAGGCTATTCGATGAATGTTTATTGTTATGTGATTATGTTTTTAGCCTTTACTCTTCCGTTTCTCGCTTCTCCGTCGCTAAATTATCTTATTGCTACGATAGACGGTCCTATAGATAATGTGCCATTTCCCTAACTGAAATTAATAAACGTGTGATGCAACCTATGTGCGAAGTAGCTGAAGTGAACGGAAGAGGGAGGTTAGGTGAAATGGTATTCCAACAACGTTGTCTTACCCACGAGCATAGTGACAAGGACCGCAATGGAAATGAGATGTAGTATGGGTGCTGAAAATCACGTGAAAGGAGTTGATGGAAAAGAGTGATACACAAATGTGGGAACGAACGCGCGCATGAAAGGATACCATTACAATTATGGTCCGGAACATTGTTGCAATCGTATCACGACGCGAGCGTGTTAGTATGGCCATGCTTGTGTTGACCGGTGTATAAAGTAATGAAGTTAGAGAGATTTCTATGTATTGTACCCCTATTTGTCAAGAGTAAACACCGTGTTACAACTTAGTAATGTTGATGCTGCAAGTGTGTGGAAATGTGATAGCCGGATTAAATCTTTATGATGAATAATGATGTACATCAAGTTGGATGAAGTGATTGGTAGTCCATGTTGTCGAGTCTACTAGTGCAAAAGACATGGATTTGAAGTTTGAAAAATAGAGTTGATGTTGGATACTTGAAGGATTATAAGTAGGTGATGCATAGAAGGATTATCGGGCACACATATGAAAGGATATAGTTACAATTCCGGTCGCGAACATAATTGTAAATGTATCACGACATGTGTGTGTTTGTGAGACTGTGCCTGTGTTGATCCGAATGAAGTGAAGATGAGAATGATGGAATCATGGAATAGTATCATAACTTACCACACGAAGAATAGACGCGTATGAATGAAATAAAGGAGGATGAAGCTGAAACAAGTAAAGAAGTTGACATTAAGGTTAATTGAACCCTTTAACCCTGAAGCTCTTCAATTCTATGAACACTATGATATGGTGTGAAACTACATTCGAGCTGTGAAGTGTTTAAGTCGTGCTTGGGTGTACGGATGACGTTTAGGTTCATTCGAAATTATTTTTCCTGATCATAGATAATATGCGGTGCACGAAGGCTATATGCGGCACATATATGCCCAGTTTTGAAAATGGGTCTTCTGAAGAAAGCTCGATATGTGGCTCATGAACCATCCATGCGGCGCATATTCTGATCTGTTTTGGATTTACGACTCGTTTAATCTTTCTTTCGCTACGGGACGATATATGATGATTGGTTCGAGTATCTTAAGGGGGGGGGGGTATTTGCAACATTACAAACTTTCGTGTGACAGTTGACTTGAGTCGTTAAGTCAACACTTTATTACCGTTAAGACTCTAAACGAGTTAATGTTCACGTGTGATTAATATGTTATATGTGAGAGGCTTTAATTCCTTGAAGATATATGTGTTTATGTTTTAAAGATGCTAAGATGTGTTTAATATGTTCAATAGAATTTCCGGTGGACGGTTCAAGCTAGATATGTGACGTATAGAAGTCTAGGGACCATGATTAGGAGTAGTTAGGTGAGATTATTATCCCCTAATTTAGATTATTCCTTCCTCCTAAGAACCCTAATCGGCCCCTTTTTTTTCTAAAGTGACTCTCGTACGTCTCATGCGATTTCGGGTGGATTTATGATCAATCGATGCACGTATTCAATCCATTAATCATCCTCCCAGGTATATATCAAAGTCTTTGCTGAAAATCAGTCAATTCCATCCATATATTTCGTCCATACCTGGACTTGTTGAGTTTTGATTGATAGGAAACGTTTTTGTTGTTAGATTTGACGACTTCGGGTCATTCGGTGATTGTTATTGCAATCAATATGTATCTTGAAATTACTACAGGTATGAAGTTGTTTCCAAAGTCATTTAAATGTTCAAATAGAACCAATATATGGTTCACAACTGGTCTTAAGGCTTGTATGGATTCGATTACGTTTGTGAGTCGATATAGGTCAATCAGGCGTCAAATCGGATGTACAAGGAGTATAATGAATCTGTGGCTCAATTGATGATTTCATAATGATAACCAGGTCATAATTTGATGTGTATGAGCTGTAAAGGTCGTTGTGGCATGACTTGAAAGGTTGATGGCGGAAATGGTTTGCAAAACAAAGAGTTTATTGGTCTGAAAATTCAGTCATATTGCAAGAATGATATCTTCCTTATATGAAAGATTTAGAAGTTGAATCTTACCTTTCTGGAAACCTCTATGTGTCCCCTAAATTTGATATGAACAAAGTTTCTTGTGATTTTGCCCAGAGATATGCGAAAAATGTCAATTTCCAGAAGTGGTCAGGTTTCTCACGAATTCTACAGACTTGCCTTGCAAATGTCACAACTTATGCATTAGAGCTCTTCGAGAGTCAACCCTTGCATTTTTGGAAAGGTCTTTGAGTTTTATTCATTTGTTAAGAACTGAGTTTTGTCTCGTTTGGTCAACTTATGACCCAAAAGTTGTACTTAAGGAGGTTTATGAACCATGGTGACGTGCTTACTTGGATGCCATCTGAAACGTGATACGACCTATTGTGATACGACGTGTTGTAAGTCTTTTATGTGAATGTGTGATGGGGCTAGAAGCCTAGACAGGACGCTGAAAGTTCCGCTACAAAAGTAATTATTTAATGATCCCTTAACGAAAGTGAGGAGGCGCGTCATTTATGGACTAAGAGACGAAATTTCACGGGAAGGTTGAAGGTAATGATATGAGCCATTATTAAATTGGTTAACCAAGAAAAGGAAGTTCGTTAAGAAGTTCTCTTAAAGTGTGAAAGCTAATTGTTGAATTCTTCGAATTGAGACGACTGTTATGTAAACAAAATTTTTAGATATGTTTTGGAAAAGTATGAAAGGAATGGTGAATTCAAATGGTGTCTATAACCCTTAGATTGATGGGAATGAGAAAGGATGATCTAGAAACTTGGGAAAATCATATGATCATGTGTTAGTGCGTTGAGATTTTCATATACCATTGTTGAGTTCACATATAATGGCAACTACGATGTAGGTGTGGATGTCAGTTCATAATATGACCTATTATTGAAAGGAAAGTTGTAGAGCCATATGACATGAAATAGCCGCTCCTAAAGTTAATATTGTTGAACGAGTGTTTAATTAGCTCAAAATCGACCGAAGGTTTTGTGGTGAGCAAAGAAAGCTTATGTTGAACAAGTGAGTATAATGGTTTAACCATAAGACCCTATGGAGGGATATGTTATGCATTGAAAGTCATGGTGAGTCAAACCTTTGTTCAATGAATCGTGTGAATTATATTAGCAAGTTAATGAGGATAGGTGTCGAAAGGGCTTCTTCGCCAAATGCATAGTCTTCTCTGAATGTAATGTGTATACAACTTATGAAGGTTGGATAATTGGGTTGACTACCTAGTTGACTTAAAGATTGAACCAAAGAAATGACGAAACGGTTAAAATGAAAAGTGAAAATAGAAAAGACTATGTAATGAGCTAAATGAGTTTGGCCATGCTAAATTAAAGAATGACCCAAGGGAATCCTGAAATGAATTTATAAAGTTAAGGATACGGATAAGTTACTCATGTACGAGTGGCGAAATGATACTGAGCACAAAATCCTCTTAAGGGGGAGGTAATTGTAACATCCCAAACTTTTCGAGTTTGACTTATTGGCTTGACCGTTAGTCAACGTTAGGTTCGTTAAGTAAATGTGCCTTATATGTAATTATATGATTAAATGCTTATGTAATTAATATGAATATGTAAATGTGATGTTTAATGAAAGTAATTAAAAGTAAAATATGTAAGTTAAGTGCTTGTTAGATCGTTAAGACTCCCGGTAGAAAAGTTAAGCTAATAAAGTAACGTTTAGAAGTCAAGGGGCTTAAGTGTAAGTTTTGGAGTGGATGACCAGGGGTTAAGGGGCAATTAGGCAGCCCTAATTGTCACAAAAACCTGCTCTCATACGTGAGGAAACCCTCCATCCGATCTCCCTCCTTTCCCTAGCAAGTTCCCTCCAAGATTTCATTGTTTCGTGTCGTATTGATCAAGTTTGGTTAAGATCTTGAATCCCCTAAGTCATCTACAGGTGATATAGGTAATATTCTCTTTGAAATCTGATCTTATGAGTCATAAATGAGTATTCAATCCAGGCCATGGGGTTTGGGTTGGGTTAATTGATTAAACGATCACTGATTTCATGTATTCAGGTGATTGAATGATTGATTCATGTTGTAAAGGATTAAAGGATTAATTGGTGTTTTCAATTAGTGATATTGGTCTTATTTTAATTGTATTTGATGTTCATAAGACCTGGAGATGTGTTAAAGTCGTTTGAGATGTGTTTGGTTAGGTTTTGGGGTTTTTTCTCACGACTGGTCGTCGTAACTCCCATTACGGTTATGTAACACCCGTTAGCTGGGTAATTGCGATAACACCTCTATGGTAACTCCCGTTACAAATATTCGTAACTCCCGTTAGGGACTGATTTTTGTTAACATTCTTAAACGACCATAACTTTTCAACCGTAACTCCGTTTTTGACGAATAAGCTATCTAAGAAATTGTGGGAGAGTCTAGTTTCCAATGGTAATATCACTTAAAGATGAATGAAACCTAAAAGTGCTCAGATGGTTAATATAGTGAGCGAAGGTCAAGTTTTGTCGAGTTTACTGAACTCTAATCTAATGGTCGGATCTTTGTTGAGTCAAGCATTGACATGGTTAGATTGTTAATAATCATTTAATGATTATAGGTAGTCGGGAACACATACAAGACACTTTAAAGTTACTTATTGATCGTTGTGCTCGTCATCAGGTAAGATACACTACTTTGACACGCTGAGGGTTCAACAAAAACATAGTTTTCATATAATAACATCCTAAATGGTATCTTGTTTGCTTATGGGTATTCAGGATTATACGGGAGGTGATATGGGCTATGTAGATGCGTATAAAAGCCTGAAATGCTACCCCAATGATACGTATTGCTATGAGATGTTATGTATGCTTAATAGATGATATGATATGAAATGATGTACGATCTAAGATGATAAATGTTATGCAATGTTGTAATGATATACGATATGCAATGATATATGACGATGTACGTGATGTAACAATGTATGCGATGTGATGATATGAAATGAAATGCTATGAAATGTGATGTATGATGATGATATGTGAAATGTGCATGATTACATGGCTTGTTCATCTAGTTCACTAGACTTATTAAGTTGCCATGACACGTTCACGTTTAAGGGCCCAAACCTAATGATGTATATGTGATGATTGTTTAGGTTGTGTAAACACCTAAACTATATGTGATGTGAAATCGAGCTCGTAAATTTAACGTGAAAGTGTTAAGCTTAATCCGTACTTGCCCTAGCCCGGTTAAGTGCGTTGATTTGGTTTCTTGGGTGGCTCCTTGCAACATGGTACAACGTGAAGAGTAATACGGGAGGTCTTACCAGCTCCATTGTCATTGAACATACGGATTACTCCTGGATTGGCTTGCCATTCCTTAACGACATTGAATGGTGCTTCATCTAGTCGGGTGCGACTTATGTCACACTTAACGAGATGCATATGTTATATGAGATGCGTGACTTTTGTCACAATTATAAAGATGTTCAAATGTGATATGTGATGATGCAAAAGATGACTAGGCACATTTAGGATGACCCATCCTAATATGAATGATGTTGATGATATGATATGTAAGTGTGATGATATGTTTGAGGATATGTGCCTTAACGACTTAATATGACTTTTATATAATGTTTTAAATGGACAAACGTTTTATAAATTATGTGTTATCTTACTTAGCTAATTCGTTAGCTAACACTTGCTCTTTTAAATGTGTTGTGCCCTCAGGTCCAACAATAGTGAGTAGGTAGATGTGAGAAGATGTGAGGCATGGGTAGATGATCTTGAAGCTGGCTATAGTTTATCCATAGTGGCTGCTCGCTTCAGACATTTGCCTTATGTTTAAATAATAATGTCGTGTATTGTTATTTTATTTGGTTGTTTAATGTTGGGCAACCGATGGATTTCCATTTAGACTTATTTTGATGATATGGCTAGTAACACCATTTAATGAATAAACCAAATAGATTTTACTGGTTTGGACTTTTAAAGTTAATTCCGCTTCTTTGGAAATCCCTATTTTTAGGCAAAAGTTTTTGGAAATCCCTATTTTTAACACCAGTTAACGCCGTTAGGCAAAAGTTTTTGGAAATCCCTATTTTTAAACGACGGGTGTTACAACAGCCGCCAAATGAGATTCTTTTGGGTTAGACTGATATCTGGCACAAAGACATGTTGCAAACATTATATCTGGTCTACTGGCAGTTAAATACATTAGGGAACCAGTCATGCCTCTATAGGCAGTGGTGTTCACTGGCTTCCCATCAGGGTCTGAATCTATTGTTAAAGGTGCAGAAATTGGAGTTGATTTTGAAGGTGAAGAATTCATATCAAATTTTCTTAAAATATCTCTAACATATTTTTCTTGATTAATAAAAATACCATCACTGGTTTGTTTAATCTGGAGTCCAAGAAAAAATGTTAATTCACCCATTAAACTCATTTCAAATTTTGAAGACATGATTTTTGAAAATTTCTTGCACAAAGATTCATCAGTAGAACCAAAAATAATATCATCAACATAAACTTGTACCAACAAAAGATTACCTCTTTCACGAAGAATAAATAAGGTATTGTCAATTGCACCTCTTTTGAAACCGTTTTCTGATAAGTGTTTGGTCAGAGTATCATACCAGGCTCGAGGGGCTTGTCTGAGGCCATACAGTGCCTTATCCAGACGATATACCCAATGTGGATGCTTTTCATCAATGAAGCCTGGAGGTTGCTTAACATAGACTTCTTCTTCTAATTCTCCATTCAAAAATGCACTTTTTACGTCCATCTGGTAGACCTTGAACTTATGATGAGCAGCAAAGGCTAAAAGCATTCTGATGGCTTCTAACCTTGCTACTGGTGCAAATGATTCTTCAAAGTCAAGATCTGTCTGGACGTACCCTTGTGCCACCAATCTGGCCTTATTTCTGATCACATGACCATCTTCATCAACCTTATTCCTGAAGACCCATCTGCTTCCAATTGGTTCTTTCTTGCCAACTGGAGGAGGAACCAGATTCCAAACTTTATTTCGTTCAAATTGGTGAAGCTCTTCTTGCATAGCTATCACCCAGCTTGGGTCATTCATTGCCTCGTCAATCTTCTTTGGTTCAATCAGTGATAAGAAGCTGACATATAAACATTGTTCACTGGAGGCACTTCTGGTCTAAACCCCTCTACTAGAGTCACCGATAATCTGGTTGATTGGGTGAGCTTTTGTCCACTTAGAGTATTGACCAGGATTGTTTCTTACAACAATATCAGTGCAAGAGTTCAATTGATCTTCTGGAGTAGGATCTTGCCAGACAACTTCAGCATCTTCATTAGAATCTGTAAGATTACGATTTGCATCATGAAATTCTTCATTTAAAGGCACTTCTTGGATGACTGGCGCAAAATCAATTGAGTCTGATACTGGAGGAGTAGTAAGAACATCTGATCCAATAACAAGTTCAGAGGGTAGTTTGAAACTTATTGAAGGATAGAATGAAGTATTACTGGAAGGTTTTTCAAATTGCACTGGTTCCAAGTCAGGATGACTGGAAACATTTTCAGATGAATCTTTATTGTAGTTGATAGGATCAGATTCACCAAAGATAATTGGACTTTCTGGGGGAGAATTAAGGATTGGCCTTTTATTGATTGCTTCATTTGACTCATCAAATGTGACATGTATTGACTCATGGACCTTTTCCAGTCTTTTATTGTAGACTCTGAAGGCTTTGCGAATGGCTGAATATCCTAAGAAATATCCTTCATCAGCTTTGGCATCAAATTTTCCTAACTAACTGGAGTCGTTCAGGATGTATACTGGACACCCAACAACGTGAAAATAACCAGTATTTGGTTTTCTATTTCTCAATATTTCATAGGATGTCTTCTTGTATCTCTTCACATATACTGAGAGATTTTGAGTGTGACAGGCAGTTGCAATTGCTTTAGCCCAGTACATTTTAGGAAGACCAGATTCAACAAGCATACTCCTGGCAGCTTCTATCAGCGTTCTGTTCTTTCTTTCTACAACTCCATTCTGCTCTGGAGTGTATGCTGATGACAAATTCTGGGAGATGCCAGTGTCAGTGCAGAATTTCTCCAAAGTTGCATTCTAGAATTCTGTTCCATTATCACTTCTTAACTGACACACTTTTCGCTTGTATTTGAGTTCAATTTGCTTGATAAGAGCGATGACTTCAGCAGCAGTTTCATTCTTTGACCTAAGAAATATTACCCAACAATATCTGGAGTATTCATCAACAACTACCAGGGTATATTTCTTACCTGCACGAGTCTGAACATTCACTGGACCAAAGAGGTCCCTATGAAGCATATGAAGAGGTTCAGATATGCTAAAATTCTGTTTTGTCTTGAAACTGGTGCGTTTCTGCTTCCCCATCTCACATCCTGGACATGGCCTTTCCTTTTTGAAGGAGACAGAAGGTATCCCATCTGCAAGTTGTTTTCTGGACAACTTGTTGATATTTTTGAAATTTAAATGGGAAAACCTTTTATGCCATAGCCAGTTTGTGTCTTCATCAGCCTTGGTATAGAAACACTGCTCTGAAGGAGAGCTTTCCATATTCATCACGTACACATTCCCTTTTCTGGGAGCAATCAATACTACCTTCCAATCCTTATTAAATACAATGCCTTGAGAGATGTTAAATAACACCTGGTAGCTATCATCACACAGCTGGCTCACACTTATGAGGTTATATTTTAACCCATTTACATAAGCCACTCGTCTGAATTTGACTTGACCATTATTCAGAACACCGTATCCCTCAGTCTTTCCAGAACCATCATTTCCAAAAGTAATGGAGGGTCCGTCTGAAACTTCGAACTCCTCCAGCAGGGTCTTACATCCGGTCATTGTCCTGCCAGCAGTGCTGTCAAGATGCCAAATATATTTCTTTCAATCGCCCTGCACATCCACCAGATTATTAGTTTAGAGGTTTGCGAACCCATCGACTGATGGGTTCTCTGGATCCATAAGGATGGATCCCAGCTGGTATCTGGTTGATTACACTTTCAAAAATAGTGGGTTTCTCAGTAAACACCACTGGAACTGACAGTTTTGAAACCTTTTTCTTTTTCTTGTGAATAGGTGTGCTCGATTTTTCTTTCTTGGAAAAAGGTTTTGTATTTTGTTTAGGGCCAGATGAAGTACCCTCAAAATTGATAATTCTTGCATTACAACTTTGAACTTGACGAGCCAGTAGTTGAAACTGACTCTCCAGCCTTAACAAAATATTTTCTTCAGATGACACCATAGCCTTTCCAGTTGACTGTACTTTTGGCTTAGGTGGAGGAACAACATTCTTCTTTTTCTGAACCTGGGGTTCTTTAAAAGATGATTGAGGCAAAGGTTTATTCTGCTTAACCTTATTGACTGGAGAATTCATCTGTGGAGCTCCAGTCTTAACCTCAGACAAATGAACAGGAGGAATAATACAAGTTTTGGGTGTTGTTGGTTCATCATAGATAGTGCTAGGTTTTAACACTTCAGGCAGTCGGTCAACAACAGGTATTAATGCAGCAGCATTAACATCACCCCCCAGATATGCATGTTTTTGGGATGGGTACTGGTTACGTGCAGCATCATATGGTTTTTTGGTCTCAAGCCATGACTGGATAACATGTTTTTCTTTTGATAAAAGATTTTCCAATTCTTTTTTTTCTTGGACCAGTTGTTCAGTAACCAAAACTTGTGCTTTGAAAGCGAGTTCAATATCTTGCAATTCTTTTAACTTAGATTGTAAGTTTGTCATTTCAGAAAAATATGTTTCAAAATTATTTGACATTTCTGAACGAACAGTTTCCACAAACATTAAATCAGAGTTTAAAGCTTCAGCAATGTCCAATTTTAATTCAGAATCAGTTTCTTTGTCATAATCTATTACCTTTTTAATGACAATGTCCACCCATCTTCCAGATGTGACATCTTCGTTCACCAGATGCTCTTCATCAGCTAGAGCCATATAACAACAATCTCTTTCCTCTTCATCATCAACTGATGAGTCATCAGAGGGAACCCATTCTTCTTTTGCCACCATGCATTTATTATTATCTTTTTCTGCAGACATGAGAGCAATTTGAGCCTTAAGCTTTTTGTATTTTAATCTGTAGCTATCATCAGGCTTGTTATACGAAGTTGATGGACCAGATTGTGAGACAAACTGATTGGACTTGCACTCCTTCATGAAATGACCTTTTCTGCCACACTTGAAGCATGTCAGATTGGTCTTGTCAGTGGAAGAACTGGGTGCATTGTGTCCAGTGGGTCTGTTAGCTCTGGCTTTAAAACGGTTAAATGTTTTAGCTATCATAGCCATCAGATCATCACTATCAGTTTCATCATAATCTGGAGAGATATTATTCATGACTCCAGAATCCATTAATTCAGACATCATCTTTTTCATCGAAAATACATTCTCGAAAGACATTAATGCTGCACATGGTGGTTTAGTATGACTAACCCCAGGAAAACTACTGGAAGCATGATTAATAGCATCTTTTTCTGCCTCAATTCTCTGGGCTTGATTCTCTTCAGTGAATCTGAAAGCTCCATACAAAGATGACAGAGTATGGGAGTGCAAGGTTTTACCTTGTCTCAAGACCACGATCATATGAGACCATTTTGAAGGAAGAATATCACAAAATTTTTCAAGAAGTAGGTCCTTGTCCTTTTCTACCCCATGCCCTCTCAACTGGTTTATGATGGACATAAATCTGGTGTAGGTACTAGTTAATGATTCATTGGGTAGGGCAAAAAATGACTCGTACTTCTTATTCAAAGCCACTTTCCTGGTAACAATAGTATCATCACCACCTTCATACTGGTTCACTAGTTCATCCCACATGCTTTTGGCACTGGGATAAAGCACTAGTGTGGGAATAAGAGCTTTAGGAACGACCCCGAGGATCATGACTTTTAAGGTAGTGTCAATATTGACCAATCTCCTTTCCTCTTCAGACCAGTGTTCCTCTCTCTTTTCCCTCCCAGATCTTGCTCCAGTTGGATCAAGAAGTGGATTCAAAGGACTTCTAGGAATATAGGGTCCTTCATTTAAAATTTTAAGCATATTCCTCTCAATACCAGTAACATGTAATAACATCCTAGCTTTCCAGGTGCCAAATTTATCACCATTCCCACTTAATTTGGGAACAGGAGTGTTTGAGTAGTGCACATGCACGTGTGGAGAAGCAGGAATAGGAGGTGGTGGTGGTGGATTATTGTTAGTATGGTCATTGGTTTGTTCAAATTCATTTATGGGTGGAGGTCCAATGTTTAAAGGGTTTCCTTGTGTATTCTCTAGGTTGGCCATCGATAGAATGCAGATCTAGGCAAGTATGTTAGCCTTCTACTCTGATACCAATTGTGAAGTCCCTCACTCGATGGTTTAACCCACAAGTGTAGAATAACAAGTCAAGTAATCACTAGATAGGACTAGTATGAAACTTCAAGTAAGCACTAGATTGGACTAGTATTACGATAAATATAAATGCAAGAATATATATAAAGTAATACGTACTTAAGCAATATAAAGATAAGCAAGTAAGTAAGTGGTGAGACACAATGTAATTTTCAAGTGTATTCTATTTATTGATGTTAAATAAAATACAAGGTTGTTGCGGAACAAGATATTACAAAGTAAGTATCTACACAACCTATGAATTACAAGTGATCTAATCTTTGCTAAATAAACTCTTTGATCGAAATACTTAAAGTTGTGAAGTACGACTGTTTAGATCGAGAGTATTTGAGAAAAGACACCAAATTGCAAAAGTATGTGATTTGGAAGAGGAAGTGACTTGGTATTTATAGGCAAAAAGAATAAATATAATATCCTTTTTGCCGTACAAATATGGTTACATGCATTTAAGGAAATTATTTTAATTCCTTAAAAGCATTGATTAAAGTACAAGAATAAAGTCACATGATAGTGACTTGTCTTCTAATTAACCAACCACCTTTACATGCGTGTAAGGCTTTTAACAAAAGACAAATGGATTGTCCAGTTAAAGGCATGTAAAGGCATAAAGTCAATTCCTCGAAATCAGTGTTTAGACTTGTAAGGTCTAAAACACTGACAAGGACTCCAGTCAGGAGATCTGGTAAGTCTTCCAGTGAGCTCCGCTATTTGTCAGACTTCTTTCTTCAGACTCCAGTCTTCGACTTCAGTGAGAATGTTCTTCAGTGGAAAGATCTTGACTGAAGTGAAGTCCAGTGAACAAATCTGGTGGAATCCAGATTTCTATACAAGTAAGTTGTTCACTAGTCTTCACATAATTTCTGGACAAATCTTCAGAGGGCTCCAGTAATCACGTTTGGAGCGAGTCCATTAAATCTGGACCTAACATATTTTGAAAAAACTAAAGCAAATTCAAAAGAATATGTTAATCAAATCAACAGAATGATAATGAAACTCACCGAAAATGCAATTGCAGTTTAATTATTATGCCATATCCTAATGCAATCTGAAATTAGATGGAGACGACACTGATGAAAAAGGATAACAAAAAGTCTATTTTTTTCCACTGTGATCGTTTTAGTGATTTCATGAAGACAAATAATCCATAATACTGATTCGGAGATGGATTATGTTAAGGAGAATGAGAGGGAGAAGAGCGATAATGATTAATGAGGTAACTCACAGTTTATATTAGAGAGAAAGAGACGGGGAAGATGGTTTACATATTTTTGGGCCTACAAACTTATAACTGCTCTCACAAAAGTAACCAATCCATAGACCTTGTATGGAGAAATATTGTAGTAATTTTTAGGCTTTCTTGCATTTTTAAACATGCCACATAGACATTAACTAACAAATTTTGAAGAGAGATTTATATAATGTAGGGATAAACCTATATTTACTTTTCACTTTCTTCCTTTTATCTTTGACATTCATTACTCCATATTTTCTCAATGAAAGATCAATATCAAAAGGCTTGAATTCGTTACCTTCAAGATTTCATCATCGTTGATTTGTAAGTATAAAACACAATTTATTTGTTACTTTTTCCTATGTTTTTATTAATACTCGTATATATTAAGATCATAGTGTTCCACGTACTGTTCCTCACCTCTTGTTCTTTGTGTCTATTATTGTTGTAGCTTTTGCATCAAACATGACAAATAAAGATGACCCTATTGATATTGAAGATGATGCTCGGATGGAAACTCAAGCTCCAGATCCTCCTTTGTTTGACGATAATCCTACCTTAAGGCTGAAGCTCTAGATCCTCCTTTGTTTGACGATAATCCTCCTTTGTTCTGAAAGATAACCCATGATGTTGGTGCAGATATTGCAAAGAGGATTATGCTTTCGGTCCTTCGACTAATGGTACTAGTACTTTACGTAATCATACTGATAAATGTAGTGTCTATCCCAAAAATATAGAAGACAGAAAGCAAAAAACTTTATTTTTTAAGAAGAGTACTAGTGGTGGTGCAAGTCTAGAGGCTATTATCTATAACAAAGATTTGTGTCAGAAAGCTCTTGCTAGAATGATAGTTATTGACGAACTTCCCTTTAGGTTTGTTGAAAAAGTAGGGTTTACTTATTTTTGTTCCATGTTGCAGCCTAAGTTTGATCTACCTAGTCGGGTAACAGTTGCAAGAGATATTATGTCGATGTATGGGGAAGAAAAGAAAAAACTGAAAGATTTATTTAAAACCTTTTCACAACATTTATGTCTTACAACAGATGCATGGACATCGATTCAAAATATCAATTATATGGTTTTGACAGCCCATTATATCAATGATAATTGGAAACTACAAAAATGAATTATAAATTTTGAAACTTTATCTAACCATAAGGGTGAGACCATTGGGAAAATGATTGAGGCATGTTTGATTGCTTGGGGTATTGAAAAAGGTCTAACAATAACCGTGGATAACGCAGGTTCTAATGATGTGGCACTTATTTACATGAAAAAAAGGATATGTGATTGGGGCAAATCAGTACTAAATTGTGAGTATTTGCACATGCGATGTTGTGCTCAGGTATTGAACTTGGTTGTGACTAGTGGTTTGAAAGATTATGATAAATCTATTACAGTGAAAAGAAATGCAGTGAAATATGTTAGATCATCACCATAAAGGTTTAACAAGTTTAAGCAATGTATTGAAGATGAAAAATTAAGTGTGAGTGGAAGTGTTTGTTTAGATGTTCCAACTAGGTGGAACTCTACTTTCTTAATGTTGGAGTCGGCGATTAAGTATAGGAAGGCATTTGAGAGAATGGAAGATGATTCGCAATACTTTGGATATTTTGTAGCAGATGCAAGCTTAGAAAATGAAGAAGCCAATCAAAATGAAAGTAGGATAGGGCCACCTTCTAGTCAGGATTGGAATGAGGCAGAAAACTTTATGACGTTTTTGGAGTTATTTTTTGTGGTCACCAAACGATTTTCAGGATCATTGTATGTTACTTCAAATATGTATTTTCATGATCTTTGCACTATTTATACTCACATAACTAGTTGCATGGAAGATGATGCTACAAAGTCAACAAAGTTAAGTGCCATGGCTCGTGACATGAAACTAAAATTTGACAAGTATTGGGGTGAATTAGGGAAAGTGAATCCATTGTTGTTTGTTGTCATGGTCCTTGACCCACGTTATAAGAAAGATTATGTTGATTGGAGTTTTGAGGAAATGTATGGTATAAATGATGTGTCAGAAAAAATGAAAGATAGGGTAACTAAAAGTTTGAAAAAACTGTTTGATCATTATTCCGCACAAGATCCTGATTGTGCCAAAGAAGAGGGCCTTCCGCAAAAAACTAAGATCGTGGGTAATAAATGTGAGGATAAGCGACAAGTTCATGATAAACATTTGTCGAAGTACAAGTCTTTTCTGAAAGCGGGTGATGAAGGTGGGAAATCTGAACTAGATAAATATTTAAAAGATCAAAGAGAGAGTATGGATGGAGATTTTGACTTATTGGGTTGGTGGAAAATGAATTCAACCAAGTATAAGGTTTTATCGAGGATTGCAAAGGATGTGTTGGCTATTCCTGTTTCTACCGTCTCTTCAGAATCGGCTTTTAGCACAGGAGGTCGAGTTCTTGATTCTTATAGAAGCAGTCTTACTCCAAAAACGGTCCAAGCACTCATATGTACACAAAACTGGTTAAGGAGTGAAGTTTCACAAGAGATTATTGATGTTCGAGGTGATTTGCAAGATCTTGAAGATTCGGAAGATATTGAAAATGCCAAAATGGTATGCTACTGAATTACATGTTATTTATTGGTTGTATTATTTTTACCAACTAGATATGATTTTGTCTCTTGTTTCAGATCTTGCAAGCCTTCTTAATCTTTCTACTGAGCATATCGAATGATATCACCACAAGCATTTGGCATTTGGGGGTATGTTTATAGTTAAGCATTATGCTTTGTAAATTTAGAGGTATGCTTATTAACAATTAAATTTTCTTATTGTTGATCACAGATTTGGAATTACATGCTGTGAAGAAGTAAAAAACAGCTGACTCAAGTTGATAAATAGCCTTGGAAGTTTATAATTAACACTCTTTTGATAACGAATTGAAGGCTTGGAAGTTTATAACATTAACACTCTTTTGGACTTTTGGTATCTTAGTTATCGTTTTAAAATAATTCGATAACTATGTAAATATTTCGCCTTGATCTTGTATGTTTTTGAAGAACCCGAACTTTCTCATGTAAATATGAATCCAATTGGATCTATGTGAATTATATAATATCATGAAATATCTTCCGTTTGTGGAGCATAAGCAGCAAGGTTAGATCAAGTGGTTAACACCTTTGCCTCTAGAGACAGAGGTCATGGGTTCTATCCTCATCCCTTGCAAGGCCGAAGGTCCTTTTCTATCTTTAGATTGTAGCAACCGTCTTATAAATGTTTTAAATAAGTTTCTAGAATCGTACTTTCGCCATTAGAACGGCTAGACAGTTCAATTTGTTTAAGTTTTTGAAGTACTTTAAAACCAAATTATGTGCTTATATCAAGGTCGAATTGATCTTAAATCTCGATTTATAAGACGAGTATATGATTCATTATGATAAAATACTAAAGTTCGGGTCGTAAACGTTCATGTTCGTAAAAGTTCTAGTCCAAAATGTTCACAAATAGTCCCTACATTTATTAAGATCATTTAATATTGGAAAACTATAAATAGAAGAACTTAGAGGGAGAAACCTCATTCTCTTCATCTTCTCCACCTCTCTGCTCTCTCACTAAAACACACACCAAAACACCATAAAACACACACTAGAGCATCTCTTGATTTTGGGTTGTTAAATCAAAACCGTTTGTACTTTTAACATCCTTGTGATAATCAAAACACACTTTTTGAATCAATTTACAGGTAACAACAACATTTGATGGGTTTTTGATCAAATTAAAAATGTACTTTTTCAAGTTTATGTTCTTGATGATTTGGTCCAATTTTTGAGTGAAAATCGTGTTAATAGTTAATGGGTTTGTGTCTAAATGTGTTTGTTAACATTTTTATGAACAAATTTGGGTCATAACATGCTTTAATCTACAAAACCCATTTTATTTTTTTTGAAAATGAAGGTAGAACTTGTTCTTGGTGTGCCACGACTTGTTTAGGTTATATTTGATCTCGTAATCAGTAAAGGTGTTATGGGATAGCGTTATTGCGTATAAATGTACTAGTGGTATGTCTAAGCAGGTCCCGGAATCAAACTAGACCTACCTTTAGTTCTCGTACTCGTTCAACTTGTCTGGTGCCTGGAACGATCTTGGCACTAGGACGATCTTGATCATCAAGGTCGTCCTAGGGCAACCTTCTTGTTCCCTTTCGTGTTTGCTCGTTTGATCTCGTGTGGTAATTGTGTTGTGATGTTGTGTTGATACATTTCTGGGTAACTGATCTTCTAAGATCGGTTTCGCTCAACTTGTGTTCATGAATCATGAAAGACCTTGTCCTTGTTCTCAAAATGTAAAACGATCCTGAGCTAAGTCTACCAAAACGATCCTGAGTTTGCATAATGAAACGATCTTGACCTAGCTTGCAGTTGAAACGACCTTGAACCTTGTTGATACTTGAAACGATCTTGAGTAGTCCCCTAGGATGATCTTGAACCAAGCCAGAGGGACGATCTTGAACCAACCAGAGGGACGATCTTGAACCAAGCCAGAGAGACGATCTTGAACCAACCAGAGGGACGATCTTGAACCAAGCCAGAGGGACGATCTTGTACTTAAACTTAGGACGATCTTGGCTAGTAACCCTAGAACGATTTTGACCCAATTTGTACTCTAAAACAATCTTGGTTCATCTAAATCTATATTCGTAACAATTCATGTGCCTCAATACGATCATGTACATCTAGAAAACTAAACGATCATGTTGCTATGACTTAATCATTAAAGTGCAAGTTCCATAAACAACTAAATAAAGTTCATAAGTCTAAAGATCATTATTAAAGACATGTTTAACACATTATCATTATAATTACATATGTGTGAGTTCAAAGACGTACAAAACGAGTCCAATTCAAGTACTTAAAGTCCATTCAAATTCTTTTTGAGTCAAAACGTTCAAAGATCTTTAAGGACCAAATCATCGGTTCATCATGAGCACTCCAATGATAAATTAATCACAAGAACTAATACGTGTTCTTATTTATGATCAATGACTTGTGATTAGGTTTACATCAAGACGTACTTGGACTCCGATAGATATAACCTATTTATCTTTGTGCTTAAAATCTGTGCTTGTACCAGATCACTGTGAGTCTTCGTAGCCCCCTTTTTTTCTTTACTTAGGTTTTGGGGTGAAAGGAATACAAAATATGCTTTTATATGCCGTAACTGCTTTCATTGTTTATTCTATGGCTATTAGACTACTTTACGACTGATACATACTAGCCAGGTCATGTTTATGACTGTGAGTGCACGATTGATACACATACTAGCCATGTCATGATTATGACTGTGAGTTCACGATTGATACATATTAGCCAGGTACCGTAAGTGCACGATTATACACATACTCATACTTATGTGTTGTAGGCAGGTCTATAGCCACATCATACTATGTTATTCACGAATTCTATTGACGGCATAAATCTCATTCATTCAATCTATTAATGCTTTCAAGTGGTTATTCAAGTAAACTATATGTGATTCAAATGAGGATTACAAGCATTCAATCATGATTTCAAACCTACGAACTCACCAACCTTTGTGTTGACTCTTTTAAGTACTCCTTTCAGGTAAGCAAGCAAATCGTGGCTAGGATTGGTAGCATGGGACTCGTAGCAGACTTCAGGCTTAGGATTGGGAGTCTTGCATGTCTTCTTATGTGCTAGTTGGCAATATGCCTAACCGTTTCCCCTACATGGGAATTTATCTTAAATTTTATTTGAATCCTATGGAATTTATGTTGTGAACTAAGTTGTGCTTATTTGAACTATGTATTCGACTACTTATGCTTAGTCTATGCACTCATTTAGCTTTTCCTATGTAACATCCATGTGCGCGTGTGCTTTATCTTGCATCCCGAGTTTTCCGCCGTAGTCGGGCTGTTACATAGATATAACCTGGAAGCAGCCTCTCTACACCGTCATGGTAGGGGTAAGACTGTCTACATCTTAACCTCCCCCATACACCGTCGAGGTATTGGGACCCAAAACCCGTGGAAGACGGCATTGGGTGTTACTTACTTTTTTTATCTTCTGTTTGTGGAGCATATATTGTTATTTGTGTGATAGAATAGATAAAAAAAAGAATTTGAAACCGTCAAATCGGCCAAACCGGACCGGCTTACATGGTTTGGTTTGGTTTGTTTTGATATATGTTGAAACCGTAAATACCGGTTTGGTTTGAAATTTAGTCGGAACCGGACCACGAACACCCCTATTTTCCAGGATGTTAACCATTCGAGATTATGTTAAATGTTACAGGTTGTGTGATATATATTGATGTTATATATGAGAAACACATACTACGACTTAGATGGATTGACGTTGTATTTGTATCATTGTATGCAAGTCTTAGAAACGAAGACAAGTTTTTCTAGCTAAATACATGGTGAGGTTATGTTGCCAAATATGTCATATATCAAAAAGTTCATTTAATATATTTGACTTATGGAATCTTTGTAGATCACGTCTTAATATATTTATTGTTTTAGTCGTAATGTTATTATTTTGTATGGCCAAAGCACGCAGGTCCTGTTATTATTTTGTATGGCCAAAGCACGCAGGTCCTAGGGGCATGAAGAGCTATGAGCTATATGAAATACCATAGCAGTATAGCACAAGCTTTCAAACTAGGTCTTCTAATTAATCTATTATGAAAATTTTTGATAACTTGGTGTTTAAGGGTGATACACTAATAGTGTTTGAGGAAGAGGATACATTAGGTACATAAATATTACTTTTAATGAGTTGGGTTCTTCTTATAATAAAATTTCTTTGTAATGAATATTTTAGATGAATGGACTAAACACCATTACAAATATTATACTTTTTAACCAAGTATTCGAAGGAATAAAATTTATCTAATAAAAATAAAATCTATCGAAAAGATGTTGAACATTCACTATAAATAGTGTAGGTTTAGGAGTTTTTAAGCTTGAATACTATGAATTTGTGCCACATTTGATTACATAAATTGATTGGTTATAGACTTACTATCGTATTTTATCAACGATAGCTCTATGATAACAACACTTACGGTAAAACATGATTCCACAACCATTCCATATCATAACACTAAGGATAACACATTGCACATACCAAAGATTTAATTGCCATAACAAACGAAAACATAACAGTAAAAAAGAAAACAGTTAGTATCGTTTCACTTCATAAAACCCTATAATATTAGGCTAATTTTTTTTAAAGTATATAATGATTTAAATTTTAGAAAAATATTATATTTATTTTGTCTAATTTTTATAATATTTGTTTCATTTAATTAAAACTTGAATTATGTCCGCGCAATACGGCGACGCTGAGGTTAGTGATGGCGGAGGTGGTGGTGGTGACGGTGGTGGGCGCGACAGTGGGGACGGTGATGGAGGCGGCGATGGTGATGATTGTAAAAATAATCAATGTTAAAGGTGATATTGTTGTTATTTTAAGTGTTGGATGATTTATATAATAAATTATTTCATTAAGGGTATTATAGGTATAAAGTTTGTTTTAAAAAAAAAATGATTTATTTTATTTGATAATCTATCTATAATATATTAATAAACAAACTATATCCCCTTCCTTTACAACTCTCTACCTTTAAAATACCCAAAATATCCTTCAACACATCCCTAACTCTCATACTAAATCTACCTAATATATCTCTAAAATATTTTACACTCATATTTATCCAAACTATCTATTTTCGTTATTAATTAATTTAAATATCTATACTATATTAATAAACAAACTATACCCTTTTCCTTTACAACTCTCTACTTTTAAAATACTTAAAATACCCTTAAATTTCAACACATTCTTATCACTCACACTAAATCTACCCAATATATCCCTAAAATATTTCACACCCATATTTATACAAACTATCTATTTTCTTTATTAGTTAATTTAAATATTTCCTCCTAATATCTCTATAATATTCTTAATAAAGTTATTTACCAAAGATAAATCATTTAACTATAAAATAACTACACTATCATTTACGTCAATTACTTTAAGATTAATAACCACATCGTCACCACCACCGTCATTAGCACCACCACTACCGCATTGCGCGGATACCCATCTCGTATAGAATTATAGGTATAGATGTATCTATATTTAACCGAAAAAAAAAGAAAAAGAACTTAAGGCGCGTTTAGTTGGAGAAAATGTTTTTAAGTTTTCCATTTTTAGTTTTCTAGAAAATGAAAAGGTTTTTCATTTCTAAAAACCCTTGAAAATTTTGAAAACGCGTTCAAAATAAAAGATGGAGTTTTCATTTTAAAAAACTAGAAAACAGGTTCAAATTCACTTATTTTCTAATTTTAGGTTTAAAAAATAGAAAAGTGAAAACAAAAACTGAAAAAAAGAATTTTCTAAGTTTAGTGCAAAAGTTAGAAAAAGAAAATTTTCTGAAAAAAACAATTTTCTAATTTTAGTGCAAAAGTTGGAGAAGAAAATTTTTTTTTTCTAGAAAAACTTTTCTAAGAAATTACAATTTAAAAGCGTTAAATGAAAATGAAAACAAAAACTAAATGGCATCCTTAGTTTTGAAAGTTTTTAAATACGAGTAATACAGTAACAAATTACATAAAGACATATTGGTTGTCTTAGGTGGTGGATCGACTCCAGATAACGGAATATAGTTGAAGGCCAATTGACATTCACAAATTCAGAGAAGAAAAAAAGGCATAAAAAGTACATCTTTGTTGGGTACGTAGATAGTAGATATTGGTGGCCACCATCAATCGATGGATCATCATCATCATTCATGGCAATCGATTCCCGGCAACAACAACAACATCTGCCCTGTTTGCTCTTTTTCTCACTTCCCTTTTTGCCCCCCAATCCCAAACCCTAATTTCCATTATTCACCCCCAGTCAATTCCTACAATCCTCCTCCTCCTCCTCCCCAGTTTCCGTATAATACTCCCCCTCCTAATTCTTTCGATTCTAATCATCGTTATAATACATTTAATACTAATAATCATAATTATAATAATAATGATTATTATAATGGATATGATATTGGTAACAATGCAGGTATTAAAAGAATGAAATTTGATAATAATCCTAATCCTAATCCTAATAATAATGAGAGGATTTTGAAGTTGATTCATGATCATGGTAACGCTGCTGCGGATTTTGGTTCCGGAGAAATCGGTTTAAAACGTAGACGAAGCGATGTTGATGATAGGTTAGTTCATCACGGGAATACTAATACTAATACTGATGTTGTTTATGATCAAACTTATGAACTTTTCCCTTCTAGATTCGATAGTTTAGAATCGAATTATTCACTTTCGAGTAAGAGTCAGTTTCCCCCACACCATTTGCATATGCATCATGATTATGTATCTCCACATGATGTTAATTTAAACTCTCATGTTCCCTATAATAATAACAATCATTGGTCGGAATCTAGACCTAATTATGAACCTAATTCGTTTGGGACGGATTTTCATCATGCTCCACCTCCGCTTCCTACTTCACCTCCACCTCCACCACCACTACCGATCGACCCACCGCCACCACCACCTCCAAGGAACCACTTCTTTGAGCCACCGATGGAAAAGCCTTCTTTTTTTCCTGTCCCTGGTAGCTCTTCTGCAGTAGATTCTTCATCGGCTCGTTCTGCAGTTCTGGATAACCCGTCGTCTAGACAGGTTTATTATACTAATAATGATTATGCAGGTCATCATGCTTCGACTATTTCTTCTACCGAGGTATGACTTGGAGTTTATTTTTATGTCTTCTTTCTGTTAAGTTATTTCTTGTAATAATCGAGACGAAACCTTATTCTTTCCAATAAACGAAGACGAAATATAAACTTCCTTTAAGGTTTTCTAGTGTTAAGGTGTCATGAAAGGTCTTAGAATAGAGACGGGTTCGAACCTTATCGGGTGAATATTCATGGAAAAAAGTCTAGGAAACGGGAAATGGTAGCCTAAAAAGGGCTGTGGACCATTTTGCATGTTCATTAACTATTCATGAAAACCAAGTTTCAGTTGGAGTTCCTTTCTAATTCAGATTAAAATGCTCAATGTGGATATCTCACTTTTGGCTCTATGACAAGTTTTTTAGTGCTCTAAAATAATGTTAAAATTAGAGCTAAGCAATCAAATTGGGATCTCGAGAAAGTCTTAATTCATTGCTTTTATTGTTGCTGTAAAATCGTTTTTAGATGTTTCCTTTTCCTACTAATGATCGTTTATATTTTTTGATTTTTGTTATTAGATGAAAGTCACCCTTGGTATATTTTTCCCCGTATGTTTTAACCTGAAATACTCCTATAATGATAGGATTTTCATACACGGCAATCTTCATCTGAAAGATATGTCAGAGATTCTCAACAGTTTCCATTGCGGCATTTACCTCTAGAGAAGCCAACTATTGTTGATGCTTCTCAAATATTTAAGCATCCACACCGAGCATCTCGGCCTGATCATCTGGTGATAATTCTACGTGGGCTTCCAGGTACTTTGCATGATATTGGATATGGCTTTCTATTCTTTTTAATAAAAACTATTTCCTCACTACCAATCGGAACTTAACATCATTCCATTCCTTCCTTTTGTGACCATTGATGGTAGTTGATGCAAAGTGCGTGCTTCCCTACAACCAGTTTACAGAGTGATTTATAACTTCCTTTTTGGCTTCATGCAAATAAGTGATTTATATGCTAAGAATAGAACCATAAAGATAGAAAGTTCTGATTTATATCAGTTGTGGGATCTACATTGCACTTAACTCGTATTCTACATCCATATTTGCAGGTAGCGGAAAGAGCTATATGGCAAAGATGTTGCGTGATGTAGAGGTTGAAAATGGCGGAGAAGCACCACGCATTCATTCCATGGATGAGTACTTCATGACTGAAGTTGAAAAGGTCTGTAGTTTTCTTCTTTAACCCATAATAGATGTTGCAATCCTTATGTACAGAAACAAGTCAATTTAGGCTTCTATTACATTGGTAACGAGTCAGCAGGGTCTAATGTGAAAGTTTCAAGCTAAACATGAATCTCGTTAACGTTATCTGAATGCTTACAATGATCTAAATTTATATATTTGCGTTAGTACTCCTTCGGTCCCAAATTAAGTTTTAACCAATCAAAACTCAAAATAATTCTAAAAAAAGTATAACATCTTATTGGTTGACAGTGACTTTATAAAATCTGTGTGTCACACTTCCATAGTGGAATGTAATGTTGGTACGGAGGGAGTAGTATTTAGCCTTAAAATGCGTGCCTTAGGCGCGCTTAAGCGAGGCGCACCTAGGTGCAAGCCTTAGAGATTTTTGGTACCCAAGGCGCAGGGTTACAAAAAGCGCTCGCTTTTTGGGCTTAAGCGCTAGGCGCAAGGCTTAGAGCTTTTTTTACAGGAGTTTTTTCCTTAATAAGTAATTTTTTTTCCTTACCCTTTCTTTCTCAACATTCAACAAGATTGATCCCTTCTTTCTTCCTCAGCGAAACCAACAATCTCTTGGTGGTTTCTTTTCAAACACCAAATATGATTTGGTACCCAAGGCGCAGGGTTACAAAAAATGCTCGCTTTTTGGGCTTAAGCGCTAGGCGCAAGGCTTAGAGCTTTTTTTACAGGAGTTTTTTCCTTAATAAGTAATTTTTTTTGCTTACCCTTTCTTTCTCAACAAGATTGATCCCTTCTTTCTTCCTCAGCGAAACCAACAATCTCTTGGTGGTTTCTTTTCAAACACCAAGTATGATCAAAGGCAGACTTAAACGAGGCTCTTAATAATGGTATTATGGTAGTTTATGTGTTATAAATACTATGTAAATAATTTCTATATATATATTTTTATAAGTGACTAAGTGTGCGCCTCGCGTACAAAAAGCTCACCGCTTTTGTGCTTCCGAAATGGACCCTGTCGGTTTTGTACGCCTATCTTCTTTTTAAAACCAACATAACCAAGCAACTATCGCCCTGTCGGTCTAACACGCCCTTGCCCATGTAGTAACATGCATAAAATCACCTGTGTTGACGCTAACCCACTTTCATCTGTCGCCTGACCAACCCTATCTTACACACTAATCCATATGAATGTTTTACATTTCTTATTGTCTATTTATCCATATTTTATTAATTGGACATTACGATTATAAATATCATGGATCTATTTTGTAGGCTGAAGATAGTGAGTTGTCAAAGGCTTCTGGCGCTCTTAGAGGCAAGAGACAAGTAATGAAGAAGGTGATGGAGTATTGTTATGAACCTGAAATGGAGGAGGTATTTACTACTTGTTTAAAATTGAGCAAAGAATCTCGTTTTAAGTTGATTAAAGTTTTGGTTGAATATAGAGGGGGCAATTTTTGATCTATTTACATATAAAGGGTTGTGATATGTATACCACTACGTTTGTACATATGCCAGCTACTCATGCATTACACCATATGTACAACTTGTTAAAGCATTAATTGGTGGTGTATGGAATAAATTATTGGTGTACATATCACCACCCACTTTTGAATGGGTTGATTCTGGCTGTGTTTTATCTATACCATGGGTAAAATTACAAAACAACTTGAATATTTAACAGGTCAAATGAGTCAAAAGCCTAAGTGTATTTTTGATGCACATAACCTCCTGAATAAAGTATACAAAAAGGATTAATTATTGAAAAATTGCCGTTATATTATAGCTCTTGCGATTATTAGTTATAAAAAGTTAAAAGCGTTGGACGTAAGTGTTCTTTGTCAACCTTGCCTAATCTGGCAAAGTTACTAGTGTAAACCCTTGTTTCTCATTATTATCTAATATATCCATAGTTATGTTCTATTTTAGGTTTGATTTTTGTGATAGTAATTGTTATATTATTCTAACTTGGCGTATGTATCTATGCATAGGCTTATCGAGCAAGCATGCTGAAGGCGTTTAAAAAAACCCTTGATGAGGGGGTTTTCTCCTTTATAATTGGTATGACTTATCTGGCACAAAGCGCTAGATTTTTAGTATATCAGTGTTTATGGTTTGTTGTTATCCTATATCTTCTAATTTTATTTTGATCCTGTAGCATTAGGAGTAGTTTTCTCCTGATCACCTCTTTCCATCAAAGCGTTTGCCCTTCGTATTAGAGAATTTTGTATGATTTAATATTAACACACTTCATATCGATTTAAATGGCTACTTGTCTAGAGTTACTGATCCTATTTAGTGCTTGGAAAAGTTTAATACTGATTTATACTCCTTAAATATGATATAAAACCAAAAAGAATGTTAGTTTTTCATGGGTTGTGGTGAAGCATCTAGAGTGATTGTAGAATAAGTGGCACTAACAACAGATGCAGTTTTGTTAAGCCAATTGACTTATTTGTTGTTGCTGGTATTTGTGGCTCGTCTTAGTGGATGACCGCAATCTGCGGGTAGCTGATTTTGCTCAGTTTTGGGCAACTGCTAAGGTATACCCTCAATTCTCTCATTCTCATACCCTCTGCTACTACTTACCTTCTTAGTGCTATCTGGTGAGCAAACTTATTTGCTTTTTGTTATTAGTGAAACGTTTAGTCAGTGTGATCAACTCTTTAAGTGGTTTTGTTAGGTTTTGACTTTTGAACACAATTTTTATAGCAAGTTTGCTTTGTATATGCTTACAATAGCATATCGTTTTGATGTACTATTTGCATGTTTAAAACCTCTTAGTGTTACATGTGGCTGGCATTTGTTTGGATTTCTGGTTCTAGAGATGCAAACTTTGCTAGAACACTAAAGAAAATGCCGTTATAGATCACTCATTGTGGAGTCATTGGAGAGCATGCAATATTTCACTTTAATTGTTCGTTTCTTTCATATTGCTTATGGGCAAGCTATCCTTGTGTTTTTTAGATAGGTTTCTAAGCTTAAGGTCAACACTAGACAATTTAGTTTAAGATTCCTAAAATGTTGAAATTTTTGAATTGAAATGGCTATATATATTGAGGTTGCCTAGTGGCTAGTGGCTACGCTTCTTTTTTTTTTTTTTTTCTTACAAGAGGTCTCAGCCTCTGCAGTTTGAAACCTCCCTACGTAAACGTCTTGGGGCTGGCTATGAAAATGGTTAGAAATAGTCGCTGGGATATCCTGGTTAGGCAGCGCACATCTGAGTTGAAGGTTTTGTTTAAAATGTATTGCTGAAAGTGTGTTTAAGGAGATTTAGACAACTTCAAATTCAAAGATGAAGGTTGAGGGGAGAGAATTTGACACAGGCATGAGTGAAAACATCGAATGAATTAGGCACAGTCATCATATCTCTTGGTATAAGTAGTATCTGTAGTCACACGAAGCATTAATTAAAATCCACGAAATTTTGAACAAAGTGTTTCTAGAAGTTACATGTCCCAGCCTTTTCAGTCTATAGTGAACACTAGGATGACAATGAATGCTTGGTGTTCTCTGATATCCTATTTTATAGCTGTTTGTATATTGAATTATTGATGCCTGCAAATCTACAAAATTCTAATTAATGGGTCTCCATTTTCAACACTAGTTGATGTGGATACCCAATTGGCTTGGCTGAATAATTTTTTTTTAAGAATCGCACTATTACTTGTGTTTCGTTTCAACAGACTTTTTGTTGGCTGCTCTTTGATAGTTTGTTAGCACCAACATAATATATCTGTCAAAATAAAGGATACTGTTGAAATACAAAATTTGGTCTACCTTAGAGAAGCAATCATGTGGTGTAATGATTGTTATCTGCTATAATGATGTAAATGCTATGTGTTATTACTGTTGAATTGTTAACTATAATAGCATCATAGGCTGTATTACTAGGATTAGGATTCTCTAAAGTTGAAACAAGTTTATAGGTGAAGTTGGAAGATCTCAACCCTTGAGTTAAAATCAAAGGTCAAGATTCAAATATTGAATCTTGACCATTCATTTTAATCCAAGGGCTAAAAATTATCCAACTTCACCTCTAAAGTTATCTCAACTTTAGAGGATCTCTATCCGTTTTGCTAAAGAATGGAATTCAACAAGTTTTTTCTTGAATAGTTAAATTCATCACTGGCATCTTGTTACTTACCTCTTATTTTCACCGTTAGTTGAAAGTAACAAATTTTAACGATTCAGCATTTCAGCTATCTTTATAATTCATACGGCATTTTTTTTGACATTTGTATCATCCTTCCCCCTTCCTTTGTCGTTCTCTTTTATGGTGATAGACTTGTGTTGGAATTTGAAGTGGCAATTTTGACTTATCTTTCATGAATGGTTCGGCATGGGTTATGCTTGATCTCTAACCAGTTAAATTGATAAAATTAATATAGTTAGTTAAGTATGACTTGCATTGGACAGATCGAAAGTCGCTCGACTTGTATTCTTACTTAGTGCAAACATATTTATGAACTGTTTTTTTATGATACTTAGATTGTTATTGTAAGTTGTAACATTTTAGATTTTGTAATCATTTCGCTGAATCTAATAAAACTGGTTTATGAAAAAAGTGTTATGGGTCAACTGACATGTAGAACTATATCAGTTTTGACATGTCACCCAGCTCCGCAAGAATCACCAACTCTTTCTTGAATTAGTATGTTTAGTTAGCTGATTCTCTTATTTTACCACCTGCTGAACTGTTGCTTTCATCGGATTTGATTATTATACGAGAAGACTTATAGTTCATTCTGTAGATATGTATCCGACTATACCACCACCATTAAACATGAAAATCTTGGTGGTTTAGTTGTATGTCTAAAAGCCGACTAGTGAAATGTAACTAATGAACTTATGCTAGGCATTGTGATATTCTTTGCTATGTTCATGCATCAATAGACCATTCTTAAAGGAAATAAGAGGATCTGGAGATTGACCGTGGTCTTCTATAATCTGATGGCAATTCGGAATGCTAAGCATAATTTGGTGTTTCTATGTTGCTGCTGGTTGTTTCATACCCTGTGGGCATATGCTAAATATAAATTGATGTTACTAGTGTAATTGGAGTATTATGTGATCTATCTTAACTAGTTAGATGTACCATATGTATTCTTTCAAAGGCATTAGCTTTACAACCATTACATATGTCACTTTGCAGCAAAAAGGCGTTTGTATCTGTGAAATATCAAAAGATGACCATGTGACCTGACGATCCTATAATTAGATGGCATTAAGTGATTATTAAAATTTTTCAGTACGATTATTTACTAAAATCCCATGTGACATGATGATACGGGCCTTGCAGATTCGTGATAAGTATGAATTCCTGTTATGTTAATTGTTTTTTTGCCTTTTTTTGCAGAGATCGGGATATGAAGTATACATAGTGGAAGCTGCATACAAGGATCCAGTGGTGAGTTTAGATACGGCATATGTCTTTCTGATATAAGATACTAGAGGTCATGAATTGGTCAATTTATGATGTTGTTTATCTCTAAAGGGAAAACTGGCTCAACCCAAATATTTTGTTAAAAACTGAACTGGTTTAAAGCTGTCCAAAGTGTAATTTCCGATATATAACAGTTCTGAAATCACTTTAAGCAAATATTTGATGGAACATTGTGATAATATGGTGTTTCAATTACTATATAGGTCATTACTTTTTTTTAGAAAGTGGTGACCCTACCTGTTTTGACTTGCACCAAGGATCACTCACTTTGGTCAACAACTGTATGAGGCCAACCAAAGTAGCTAACTCAACTTGACATGTAAGAAAATAGTATACATCTGAGCTGTTAACTAATCAGCCCAACCCTTGACAATTTTGCCACCTCTGCCGAATACTGAATGTTAGGAATACAATTAAACTTTTGGTTGTGGAAAAGAGTGCTTGCCAGTTACCATCTTATATTTTCAGGGTTGTGCGGCTAGGAATGTACATAATTTTACCTTGGATAATATACAGAAGATGGCTACACAATGGGAAGAAGCTCCATCTTTGTACATGAAAATGGATATAAAGGTTGGTTATCCTGCTGTTTCATATGCATTTAAAATTTTATAGTTTTGATATAATCAAATGGCTTAAACATCCTTTATCGAGTATTCCAGATTAATGCGGACGTAAGAATGCTGGAATATCTTATCTCATATTATTTCTGATTGACATGTGTGGCCTGTTTCAGTTGAACAAAGGGTTACATTAAGGAATAAAATAGATACGTAGCAGATATTAGTGGAATATTGTTACACTTTTTCGTCATCTTTTCCTTGTTTTTGCAGTCTTTACTCCACAGAGATAATGTTGATGAAAACGGGATTCAAGAGGTAAGCTTAGTTTCTTTTCCTTGGCTGTTTTCTTTTACCTTGTTAAGGTACTGTGCACAGAAGTGACATTTTTCAACCCTAGAATGGATTGTTTTGTCTTGTGTTTTATCCCTGCCTGTTTAATCTGAAAGATAACTTCAAAGGGAACAGGGTCAATCAGGCCAAATGAGAAAGATGGGTCCATATATTAGATATTCTCTTGATTGACATCATATGGAATCATGGACTTCGATTTTACACTGTCTTCATAATGTTTACAAAAGTGTTTAGAAAATGTTAGCCATATTGTTGATGAGGAATATATATTTGTGGTTTTAAATTTTATGAGAAAGACAAATAGCCATTCTTTTCTGATGTCATGCTGCAAATTTCTTCATTAGTTGCTTTTAGCTTTTGTGAGTATTGACCTATATGTGATCGACAGGTGGACATGGATATGGAAGATGAGGATTCTATAGATGCTTCTCAGGGAACTGATGTTAAAAGTCCTCAGGTGGAAACCAAAAATCAGGTGGATAATTTTACACCTAACGGTATGTTCTGAAGCCATGTGCATATGAGGTTACTAATTGACGTGTTATAGTTTTGCTTTTGGTCTAGTTGCTTATATACATACTTGTATATGACATGCTAGATATAAAGGTGGTTTTTATAAGAGTGATTATTTAACTCTAAATAACCCCAACAATATTTACGAATGTCTATTATAGTGTTTATAGATTTCCTTTTTCAATTTTACAAAGAATCAGCATTTGGCAAACACTCAAACAACTTATTATCTGATTTTTCCAACTTTAGACCCAAGAGGCACATCCAAACATTGTATTATATCCTGCAACATATGATAACAATGTTGATGATCAAATGTCACATAATCATTTTGAAAACTCATATTCATATATCGCATGTGTCTTAATTGGAAATGCAGTTTTAAATTAATATGTAATGTAGATTTAGGCAATATATGTCCAGGGCACAAGACATTGTATCTTGATGCTGATTTCTTGAAAGAAACATGTATTATCATTGGAACATTCTCTTAATTTCTTTCTATGACTAGATGCAAGTCCAGTAACAGATTTGAAACATCCTGTGCTAAACCAACAAAAAGAAGTGAACCATTTGAGTAAAAGTAAATGGTCTAACGATTTGGATGGAAGTGAGTCTATTGAAGCAGAAGATGGGAAGAGAAAGGCTAGTGCTCTGTCAGGTTTAATTAATGCATATAGCAAGGAAGGTAAATCGGTACAATGGGGTGACCAGGTATGTGCACTGGTATATATGGCTGCTTAGTTTGTTTTAATGAATAACCATGATAATACATCGTTGATGGTAGTCTAAGCATTTGAACCTTATGACGTGCATAATTAGGCATTTTCTAATTTAGAGGTGGCAAAATGGGTGTAAGGGTAACAGGTCAAAGCTTCTCCGTTTTTAATATAGGTTGAACGGCTTGATTTGAATCACTTTTTTGCACAAAAGTTTCACTTGTTTTATAGTAGTTTGTCATTGTGTCGAAATACAACTACAAGAGCGATATTATATCAATCATAATCTTATATCTTCAATAAAATGATACGGGAGGTTTTATGCAATAAAGTAGGGACAACTTTTTTATTTGGCCTTTTGAATTAAAATGCAACTGAACGGTTCAAAGTTGCCACATCTACATTTTAGCAACATGATTTTTTATATTTATATTTGGTCCAATATCTTGTTTTACTATGTCGCATGTCCCTTTGTAACTTGACTTCTCTTTTCCAGGGTGGAAATGTAGGCTTCTCAATAGGTGCAACAAGAAAAACATCATCATTAGTTATTGGGCCTGGTTCCGGGTACAACTTGGTAAGTTGGCAAAGATAAAAGAAGTGTTCTGAATAGCATAATGGCTTCTTTTATATATGCTATTATCCTACAATAGTTGCAACATCTTACATTTTTAGATAAAACTAAAAGTTAAAATGACTTTCTACGATTTTGTCTTGTTATTGGTTTTGGTTAATCAAAATTCCTATATTCATATCTCAATAATATGTTAGACTTTTTACTAATAGAAAAACAATTCCTAGATCACTCATTGTAGTTTTCCTGGGACGAGTCTGTGTGTTTTTGTGTGTACATTAAACTAATTGGTATCTTCTAATTGTAACAGAAATCAAACCCGTTATTAGAAGCTTACTTAAAACCAGCCAATAATATTGTTGAGTCGAAAAGGCAAAATGTATTCCATGAACAGATTCGTGCAGAGCGTGAATCATTTAAAGCAGTATTTGATAAGAGGCGACAACGGATTGGCGGGTTCAACATAGATGAAGAATAATTTGTCATTTGGTTCTTTGTGGTCTTGTTTGTATCATCTGTATCATGTCTCAATGCTAATTTCTCTAGTGTATACTAAATTTTGTGGATCAGATCATGTATCATTTTTCTATAATAGTGTAAAGATCTGAAATCTTCAAGAGACAATCTCTTCTATTTTTAAATAAAAATTTAAAGAATATGGACACTGGTTCCAAATTTGTTCATGAAATTATCTGGAGTAGGTTAATTTTACATGCTTTAAGTGTGACAAGAAATGTCATTTTATCAAAGAATGCAAATCTATTCAGTAGAACAATCAAGCTCGTCACTTTGAACCAAATTTTTAAAGGCCTATTGATAGCTGCAAAATGAAATACAAAAAGCTGAAGACTCATGGCTTTTATGTCCTTTGAAAATGAGAAAAACAAATGCATGATGGCCAAAACTAATGAAAAGTGAGAACTTTGATGATTTATCTAATGATGATGAAGAAGAGGTTAATGTTTTGTGTTTCATGTCTTTGGAAGATCAACAACAGCAGAAAAGTCTTCTAAGGAGAAAGATTGGAGGAGTTTGTCAGAAGAAGGGTTATATAAGAAGAGATAGTTGGGGTCAAATTAAGGAAAATTAAAATAAAACATTACCATTATCTACCTCAAACAGGTGCAACTGAAGAAAGTTTTGGACTGGTTGATCTATTCAAGTTGTATAGTGAATGTGTGGAGATCTAAAACATCCTCATACAACACATACCAAATTCCTCGTAAACTATTTCCACATCCTCATCAAAGTCAGTAAGGTAACAATTTGCATCATGGAATACATCATTAGAAGGCATTTTCTGAAGTACTGGAGTACATTGAACTAGAAAGAGGACCATACATGAAATAAGCCATAAGTTACTTTCAACGCTACCCAATGGGATCGCCCCCCGGCCGACCCCGTCTTCTTCCTCAACCTAGTTCCTAGGTCGAGTCCGGCTGAAGACTCATTAAATTTAGCGCTTATTGGGAAACAACCCAAGCTTTTCTTATTTTTATTTTTATCCTTTTAGGAATTTGTGACTAATTGCAATTAAGCTTATTGTATTGAATATAATCATTTGTGATCTGTTTTGTATGAGAATTATCTTTGGATTCACAGATGCAAGCTTTGAATGGATTGAAGAAACAAGTAACTCAATTGCAATCGTGTTTAGTTTTGTTTTTATTTTCATTTTATTTATGTTTTAGCTTGTTATTTCTTTTTGATATTTTGATTGAAGTGTGTAGGAGTATTTTGTTTTCTACTTTGAAGATAAGCTATACACTTGGTCAAAAGATAAGTGTGGGGGAGTGTCGACACCAAGCCGTGAGGAAAGTCAGACGTAGAAACAAGTGCAGGAGGCACCAGCGCCGCTCAACTGGAAATCCCGCACTGCTGGTGTGTTCCTGAACAGACCCAACACCGCTCACCTGAAGGACCAGCGCCGCTCGTAACTCCATCCCGCACACCAAATCGTGAAAAAACAAAAAAAAAAAAATTAGAAAAACCCAAAAATCCAAAAAATTAAAAAATCATAAAATATCAAAAAGAGAAGAAGATGGAGAAGCATAAATGGATCACCATCAAATGGAGTCGACTCAACCTTCAAAGATGATTATCGGTCGCAATCACTCCACACATGTCATCTTCAACATTTCATACAATCTAAACCCGGGAAGTTTCGTTATTCCTTATTTTCTTTTATGTTTTTCCTATTTCCCTTCCTGTTTTCCATTGTTTAGTACAACGGGGACGTTCTACAATTTATGTGTGGGGGATCGAATAGGAAAAACCCGGTGTTTTATTGTTTAAAAATTTAAGATTTTTACTACTTAACTCATGCAAAAATTTAAAATTTTCTTATGTCAAAAACATTTTGAGAATAAAAGCTTTGCAAGATGACAAAAGATGGCGATAATTAACCAGTATTAGCTTTAGTAGATGAACGGTTAGTTAGAACATACTTTAACTATAGATTTGTGGTTATTCATATTTTCAAATTGATTAGAGCTTAGACTAAGAATTCTATGCGATTATGTTTGCCATACATTTAACCGTACTTTAATATGCCTAGCAATTGAAACTATTAGTTATTAGTATGGGTATATTAATTGGACTCTAATGATATAAGTACTTGTGTAGGAACTATTTTAGATGTATGGTTCGCCTTAATTCTTACACTATTAATTGTAAACTAGTTGCATGATAAGTAAGTGTATGAGTCATTTTGGGTCTCTGATAATCTCTATTGTATGAAATGTTTAGTAAAATCTTAAGAAAGACCATCTGTAGATTAATAAAAGAGTTCAAAGAGCTATTAAACCAGTAAAATTATACATATCAAGTTATGTCGCTTTGCGCGTGGGGAACCACCGACCTGTCACTGCTATCTTGATATAAGGTATAAACTCTAACCATTAGTTGAGTTTATGTCGATATGCGAGTTGGAAACCACCGACCTGTAATTGCTGTCTCAGCTATTAAAGATGATAATATTGTATAACTGCTTTAGTGTTTAGCTAGCGAGCATGACTGTGTGAGAGTATATCTAAGTAGTGAAGCACAAGTACAACTAACAATAAGATATAAATCCCTTGCTAGTACCTAGTAGATCTAATTGCTATACAAACTTTAATTAAGTGCTTAACTAGTCAGCAGAAAGAAGTAAGATTGAGTTGTAAGACATGTGGAATTATAGAATAGTTTTAGAGGTATTAACACGAATATACGGTTAACTTTTAGTTTTGATTGACCGGTTATCTTTGCCTTTAGCTATAGCTTACCGACTTTTGTCTTAAAGCTTTCTCAAATCATTTTGCATAACTAATCTTTGAAATGTCGTAAAAGTAAGAAAACTTGTACACTTAAGTTATCCGCTCATCACATTTTAATATCTAAATGAGTTAATATTCGTGAACTATGGGCACTTAATGGATTCGATATTAATGCAGGTTCACGGAAGATGCGAGCGAGGGTGAATGGAATTTATCAACTCAACTTTAAGGTCGATGAAGTTACAAGACACAAGAAGGCAAGACAGGAGTTGAACGAAGCATATCAAGAAGACGCAGCTGCTGCTAGCACCGCTGGCATCAACATTTGAAGACCCCGGCGCCAGTTACGATTTCTTGCATATAAATACAAGAAGAATCCTCAAACCCTAAAAGACAGCAGATCCAGTGGCCCTTGTCGACACCCATCAACCCTAGTTTGAAATTTGCAGATTCCAAGGAGGATTTGGAGCTTTTAACACCTCTTGATCTTCATCTTCAACCTAGATCTATACTATTTATTTACTTTCAGTTTGTAAACAATGTCTTTCATCTTTTCAGACTTTGTTATTCCCTTAATAATGTCAGGCTAGTAGGCTGAATACTTATTTGGATTGATGTGATCATTTAGACTTTTTATTTATTCTATTTTACTTTTTAGATATGTTGGATATTGATTACTATTTGTCGTAGATCCATGGTTAATGAGTTCTTCATATTGTTATAGGTTCTATATCTGCATGTGTTAGTTTAATTATGATGATCGGTCTATAATCATACACTAGAACTAATACATAAAGATGGAAAACACTAATCGGTCTTTAAAAAGATGTAAGAGGTGATTCAGTTCTAATGGACGAATCCATTATGTTAATAATTAGAATAAGTTGAACATGAAGCTTAACAATGTCAGACGCGATCTAGTGACATGGAAACATGCACTATGGTCACCAGAGGAATTATTATCTGGTTATGGCTTAAGAGCCAAGTATATTAAAAGACAAATCTGTAACACAAACTTAGGTTAATAAAGCTTAAACAATAAATCTAACGAGACTTTGTTTAAAGATTAGTGTGAGTCTAACGACATCACTACTTACATAGGTAAAGTCAATCTAACGAGAATCTGAGCCGTGAATAAGTTTTCTAATAGACTAGCAGTAAATAGGGTAGTAATTGTCATATGCATGTGATCGGAGATGCCAAACAAGTACTTGTTTTTAATTACAGTATTCTGCTTTACAGTTTTAGTATCTAGGCTAAAAGAAGCTTCTCGCCAAACCTAGCGGTTGCGGCTTCTATTTTGCTTTCACTTCGGTAGCTTAAATAGGAAATCGTAACAACCCCCAATCGCTAAAATTACACATATTATTAGACTAAGCAGTGCAAGTGTAACATCCAAAACTTTTTAATTAACGGTTGACTTGAGTTGTTAAGTCAACATTACGTGTCCGTTAAGTCTCTAGGGGATTTAACGCTTAGATGTGTTTGATGTGCTAAACGCCTAAACGTGTGAGGCTTGAATGCCTTAATGATTGATGTATTAATGTGTTTAAGGTGTATTTATATGCCTTTAGAGGTACTTGAAGTGTTTAATGAGTTGTAAGTATTCCCTATAGGTGTTTTGAGCTTAATATGAGTCGTTTGGAAGCTTAGGGACCAGTTTTGACATAGGGCTAATCTAAAAAACGGGTTAAGGGGTAATTAACATGTCATTAGACTAAAAAACATAGAGATTATACTTGTTCTTGAAGCTCTAGCCGCCCCCCTTTAGCCCCATAGCATTCTCTTGATTGATTTCATCGTTTATTGGTGATTTGAAGAGGTTTTAATCCACAGCTTGCATCCTTATTGTAATCTTCAGGTATTATTACATTGATTTCATGTCATTTCAATCCCTTGATTCAATTCATATCTGGTCTAAGTCAATAGGGGGTTGTTTGATGTCGAAATCATGCGTTTGAATCGATTCAGTAACCTTAAATGTTTGTTATTGTGATGCAAATCAAGTAGGGGTTAATCAATGATTTCATTGCATCATTATGGTCTTAAAATGGTGAATTTTGAGGTACAAAAGTCGTTCATAAGGTTTGGGGTCTTTTGGGGTGTGTTTGGTTAAGTTTTGGAGGTTAAACAATTAGTTTTGTGCAAAACCGGGACTAGCTGTGGCGCAACTACTAAGTTGCGGCGCAACCAGAAAACATTGACCTTTAGTTGTGACGCAACTTGGTAGTTGCGACGTAATAGCGACAAAATTTTCAAAAGGCCATAACTTTTGAACCGTAACTCCGTTTTTGAAAAATAAGCTATCCACGGAATCGTGAGAGAGTCTACTTTCTAATGGTAATGCCTTTAGAAGATGATGATGATGTCAAGTTTCCAGAAAGGTTAATTTAGTGAGTAAATGTCGAGTTCCGTCAAGTTATGTAAACCCTTAAGTATTAAACGAACCTCGGATGCATCAAACATTGTTGTGAGTCATATATATAAGTATTTAGACATGACTCATGACCATAAATAAGTGGGTTTTTGGTTAGCTCATTTATTGGTCGTTTAATGATTATAGGTAGTCGGTAATACTTGCAAAGCGCGATAACTTACGTTATCATTTGTTGTGCTCTTCAACGAGATAAGATACACTACTTTGACACGCTGAGGGTTCAACAAAAACATAGATTTCATATAATAACTTCCCCAAATGGTACCTTGTTTGCTTATGGGTATTCGGGATTATACGGGAGGTGATATGGGCTATGTATATGCATATTGAAGCCTGAAATGCTACCCCATAGATATGACACGTTATGATATGATATGAAATGATTGAGTTGTTATGAAATACATTATGTAATGAGCTATGTTATGTAATGAAAGATGATATGTAATGATATGCTATGAAATGGCGTGCAATATATGAGATGTAATGATATGCTATGAAATGATATGTAATGTTTTAAGATGAATTGAATTGTGATATATGTTGATCATATGTGAAATGTGCATGATTACATGGCTTATTCATTTAGTTCACTAAAATTATTAAGTTGCCATCACACGTGCACGTTTAAGGGCCCAAACGTAAAAGATGATATGTGATGATGTTTAGGTAACGTGGACACCTAAAATAAATGTGATGTAAACCGAGCTCGTAAATGACGTGGGAAGTGTTAAGCTTAACTCGTACTTGCCCTTGCCCGGCGGGTGCATATATGTGGTTGCTTGGGTGGCTCCTTGCAACATAATTACGTGGTTTGAGTATCTCAGGGTGGCGTGATTAACCACCAATGTCTTTGAACATACGGACTACTCCTGGATTGGCTTGCCATTCCTTAACGACATTGATGTACAGCTGTAAGGTTTGTCCATTTAGTCGGGTGTGACTTATGTTACACTTAATGAGATGTATATGTTATATGATGTGTGTGACTTATGTCACAATTGCAAAGATGATATGTGAAAAAGATATGAATGATGACTAAACACATTTAGGGTGATTCATCCTAATATGAAAGATGTTGATGCTATGATATGTATGTGGATGATATGATTGATGATATGTGCCTTAACGATCTCAATGACTTTTCTATAATGTTTTAAATGGACAAATGTTTTATAAACCATGTGTTATCTTACTTAGCTAATTCGTTAGCTAACACTTGCTTTTTTAAAATGTGTTGTGCCCTCGGTCCAACATTAGTGAGCAGGTAGATGTGAGAAGATGTGAGGCATGGGTAGATGATCTTGAAGCCGACTGTAGTTTACCCATAGTGGCTGCTCGCATTAAACATTCATTTATGTTTAGATATTTATGACTTGTATTTAATATAATGTCGGTTGTTTAATGTTGGGAAACCGAAGGACTTCCATTTAGACTTGTTCTAATGATATGGCTGGCAACATCATTTAATGAATAAACCAAACAGATTTTGCTGGTTTGGACTTTTAAAGTTTAATTCCGCTTTCTTTGACGCTGTTAGGCGAAAATTTTTGGAAATCCATATTTTTTAAACGACGGGTGTTACAGCAAGTGTCCTGCGAACGATCCTGTACTTACCAGAACACTAGCTACATTCAATCGGGTTCTCTACCCTTTAATGTGTGTTTAGTTTGAAGTATTTACTTGTACAACTTTTATAAATTTAAAACCAGTGTTTTGTTAATTAAAAAATCATTTTGTTTTTATTTTCTCAACTTTTATAAATTTAAAACCAGTGTTTTGTTAATTAAAAAATCATTTTGTTTTTATTTTCTCAACTTTTATAAATTTAAAACCAGTTTTTAGTTTTATTTCACCTTATATTTTATAGTGTCAAATGTCTTCGATTAATAATAACTTATTCATTAGAAGATCAATCTCTAGGGGTGTTCACGGTCCAAGAACCAGACGGAACCGAGAACCGATTTTGAAAAAACATAGTACCGAGGACCGGACCAGCATCTTCGGTTCGGTTCATGCTCGATTCATAGTCGGTTTTCGGGTTTGAAAGGTTGGACCGAGGACCGAGTATTGGGCTTTAATTTTTATGTAATGTTTGTTTAATTTCTATTCAAAAATTACATGTTGTGTTACTTTGTTGTGACTGATTCATTGTTTTAATGTTACAAAAGTGGAGTTTATTGATTTGATTGTGCCAAGCCAATTTCACTTGTGAATTGTTTAAAGATTAAGGCCATTTATGTATTCATACAATTACAAACTGTTATCATTTTATATATACTACTAGTCGATCTACTAGCTATAACATTTGTGTATTAAGTATTGATAGTTGATACAAAGTTACAGACTAGCTATATCTCCGATTTTCAAAACAAACATTAATAGATATAGGTATAAGTATTTAATTAAGAATATGATTAGGTTTAATGTTAAGTCTGAAACTTGGAGAACCGACTGTTGAAGATTTCTATTAGAAAATAACGTCCACTATACCCATTTAGGATATTAGGCTAAATAAAAGGTATGTGTATTAAATAAAAGGAAGATAGAATCCTATACTATTTTAAATTCCATCACATTTCTCGGTTCTTCGGTCCACCATGTTTTTTTTCGGTTTTAACCTGGACCGAACCGAGACCCGATTGGCATCATATATAGGGACCGTGGACCGGACCGTGATCTTCGGTTCTACTTGGTTTCGGTCCAAATTCGGCTCGGTTTCTCGGTTTTGTCGGTTTGGACCGCCTTATGAACACCCCTATCAATGTCAACTCAGTTTATATACGATATAATAGATTACAAACACTTTTGAGTATGCATTTTTTGCATTCTTAAAGTAAAAGATGATTGTATTATAAAATAAAAGTCATAAACAAACAAATAGATTACAAACTATATAAAAATAATAAAAACCACTGATATTAAATAAACAAATTTTGACAATATATAATTTTTTTTTGTATTCATAATTTCATCATTTGGTACAGTTGTGTACTTGTGTATTTTTAAACATCCATTATAATTTAACTTTGCATGCTTCTGATTTTATTTATATGACGAATGTTTTTCAACTTTTTTTGCTTTGGACCAAACACACCTTTTTGATATTTTGCGAAGGGGTATTTTGTAAATTTTTTGGATCTCAAAAGTCAAGTTGTCATTCGTTGTCAGGCACGAATCTTGAGGCTACATATCGACGGTTAGGGTTTGGGGGTTATAGTATATATATCATACTGTATTTCTTTTCAATACAGAGTCGTCATATATTATTCTCAACTGTTGTTTCTCCAATCACTTCTGTGGGTTCTCCCTCTCTTTTCTTTTTTTTTTTTCCTATTGGTTGTAATATCTGCAACCAGGTTTTTCTTCTCCTCGTTTATTTTTCTTCCTTTTTACTTTTTTTTTCCTTCTTTTTACTTTTTAGGGTCATGTCTTCTAAAGGGAAGGTTGCTGATATCGGGTGATTCTCTATGCAAGTTTCTGTTCCGGATTGTCCTGATGAAACTGCTGCTAAGAAGGGAAAGAAATCTATGAGTGCGTTACCGATTTCTTTTTTTGGCTCTACTGCTTGCGTATATATGGAGGAGGATATGGCAATGGAAGAGAAAAGTGGTGCATAGAATATTCTTGTGCATGGTTTGTGTAAAGAGTATGAGTATTCTCAGGATATGTTGAAGGAATTGATAGCGTTGTTGATGGCTAATTTGATAGGACTGCAGACCATGAGAAACATTTGGTGGAGCAAGATGTTGTTGTGAAGGCTCTTTGTATTGGTTTGGGAAGGCGTCATGATGAACTGTTTCAGAAAGATTTAGAGAATGCGGAGCTTCGTTAATAGGTTCGGGCTCTCATTGATAGGATTATCTTATATGTCTGTGAGACTCAAGCTACCGGACGTTGGTTTAGGCCTGCTTGACTCTGTTGTGAAAGCTTCCAAGAAGATAGGGGCATGCTCCGTGTTGCACGCTGAAAGTTCCCCAGAGTATACGAAGGCTAAAGAATCTTTTGACCAAGCCATTACGAAGTTGGCTAGTTATGATAGTTACTTTATTGATGATATTACTAATGTGCCAAATCCTGGGGTTATTAGATTGTTACGTGTGAAGCCCCGGTCTCAATAGTTTTGGCTTTTGTTTGTAATGTGTAGATGCAGATTCGTTGTGACAATCGCAACATAGATTTGATTATCGTTTATGTTTTTAGGAACTTGTGTGTAATCATTTAAATAAGAACTTGTGTTGATATTTAATGATTACGTTTGAACTTCAATATTATATCTGTTTATGTTTTGTATTGTGTTTGTGTGTTATATATTGTTTTGCAGGTACAAGAACATAGAATCAAGGTTTATAAGTGTCGTAGAACACTTAAACGATGATTGGATGTTATGTACGAGCCAAACGAAGTCAAACAAAGAGTCAAAGGCACGTCCCTCGTGCTGACGTCATCAGCATGAAGGATTACCCTCGTGTTGACGTCAGCATGAGGTGAATTGACTTATTGTTAATTCGGGCTTAATTACGCGATTAAGGCCGAAGCCCACACAACCCAATATCAACTAGTATAAATACAAGACCTAATCTACAAAATTAGGCTAATGATTTTCGAATCCTTGATAGTTATTTCACGAATTTCAGAGCTAAGGTTAATTGTTCCTTCGTGTGTTCTTCTACACGAACCTTAAGCCTTGTGCACCTCCTTAGGTTGATTAATTACTTATTAATTAACAAAAGGCAATAGCAATCTAGTTATCTCAAGAGGATTCCGCACTCTTGACATAACGAATCACATCTTATTACGATCCACGCAACAATAGGGCACCATACAAGTGGTATCAGAGCCCTAAGGTTGATTACCAGAAGGTTTAAGATCGTTTGATTAGCTATTGATTGCAATTTTCGTTCGAAATTCGTGTTAATTTGAAAATTCGTGCTCCTCTTCGTGTTACTTCGTGCATACATCAGCACGAAGTGAACTTCGTGTTCGTGATAACGTCATCAGTTAACTTCGTGTTAACTTCGTGCCACGTCAGCGCGAACCACTCTTCGTGACTTAGGTCGTGACTTGTGTTTCGTATACTTCGTACTTCGTACGACGTGTACTTCGTGGAAGTCATACAGCTTCGTGCCACGTGACTTCATACTTCGTGCCACGTGACTTCGTACTTTGTGCCACGTGACTTCGTACTTTGTGCCACGTGACTTTGTACTTCGTGTCACGTGTCCTTCGTGCTATACGAACTAAGTAGTTTTTCGTTTTACTTTAATTCAAAAGATTCGAAATGACGACTTTACTAGCTGCCGCAAACTCACCCAATGCCTTACTTATCAGCCAGATGATCATGTACGATCATGAGGTTGGTCGGGGTAATACACCTCCAAAGCTTTTCCGTATGGAAAATTATTGGATGTGGAAGAGACATTTTGAGGACTACATTCGTCTCACTGACATGGAGATGTGGCTAGTAATAACTCAAGGTTTTGATGGGCCTTCATATGAGAAGAACGGAGTGATCAGTAGGTATACTTATGCTGATATGCCTATTGAAGAACGTAAAAGATACACTGTTGAGGGAAAGGCATTGTCTACTCTTACTATGGCCTTGCCTCAAGATAGTGTACATTTGTTTAAAAAGTACACTACTTCAAAGGATTTATGGGATGCTCTCGAAAGATATTGTGAGGGCGATGTAACTTTGAAGAAGAACCGTATCAAGCTTCTTAAGCGCCAGTATGAAGCCTTTAATGGACTGAAAGGGGAATCTCTTGACGAGATTATTATTCGATTCAGTCATTTGACCACTGAGTTGTCATACTTTGAAGTTGTTTATCCTCAAACTGAGCTAGTTGATAAGTTTTTGGATTCATTGCCTAAGGCATGGACTGATTATGTTCATCAACTTCAAGATGATCAGGAATACAGTACATGGGATTTTGAAAAGGTAGTCTCCAAGCTGAAGAACAGAGACATGAAGAGAAGGATTAAAGATACTCACTCAGATTTTACACAAGATCCATCCTTATATCATGCTAAGTCTGTTCATTTAGCAAGTTCCAGCTCAGGAAACAATGCATTTCTAAGTGGTGCAGAAGCTACACCAATAGTAGATGCTGAAGGTATTGCTGGATATGTTGCTTATGACAATACACATTCAAATGTCAAGAGCAATGTACAATCTTTTCATTCTATGCCAATGAGTATGAGTTCTACAGAAGGAAGAATGAGTGTTTACTCAGCCTTTTGTAATGCTCATGAAGCATTTATTGGAGGAAAGGTTACTGATCCTGCAGTAATTGATGAGGATTACAATCAAATAGATCCTGATGATTTGGAAGAAATGGATCTACAATGGCAGCTTGCTATGCTTACTATTAAGGTCAGAAGATTCACTCAGAGAACTGGGAGACCTATAGGTAATGGCACTAAAGGCTTTGACAAATCCAAGGTGAAATGTTATAACTGCGATGGATTTGGTCATTTTGAAAGAGAATGTCCACGACCTAAGAGGATTGATAATACCGTCATAAGACGGTATTACTCCGAGTAATCATAAGACGCAAGCAATGATTACATATCCTGCTACTCCACAACAGCCAATTTCGTCACCATTTTCGGAGTCAAAGGCTGTTGTTGTTCAAAATCCAGATGGTACTTATCAATGGGATACACAATCTGATGATACCTCGAATCATGCCTACATGGTAGAATTATATGATGAGGTAGCTGCAACGATTGATTATGCTGTGTACTCAAGTGAAGAAAGTGCATCTGAGATAGTACAGAAGAATATGTGTAATGTTGCTGAGACAGTTAGATCTGAGAGTGAACAAATGACAGCAGTAAAAGCATCTGAAGAAAAGGAAGAGTCATCAAATCCTGTTGATGACATTTCCATGAAGAGCATTGAAGAGCAGATGAAGAACTTCGTGATACATGAAGGTATGACAACTGAAGACTTTGTTGCATACATGGCAGATTGCAAGGCTGCAGATCAGAAGGTATCTTGTTCTTTATCTTCTATAATTGACGTATGTAAAATGGTGTCAGATTTAAAACTTGAGGTGTTTATTTTGAATAAGTCAGTTATTAACTTAACTAGTCAGAACAACATGTTTAAAAAAGAAAACGACTCTTTGTTTGCCAAAAATTCCGGTTTGACAAAACAAGAAAGTCTTTATCAAGATAAGATTCGTGCATCTGATAAGGATATTCTTGTATTAAAAGAAAAACTAAAGGAGTCAGTTCTGATGGAAAAAGTGGGAAATGAACAATATGCTCAACTAACGGAAGACTTTTCTAAAAAGGAGAAAGAAGTAGTTGATGCAAAGTTATAGATAGTTAAGCTTAATACAAGAATAGATCAAATTAGGGGATCTGATTTAATACGATCAATGCAGATGCAAAAACCTGTACCACGGGATTCAAAAGATAAAAGTGGTTTGGGTATGAGTTATAATGAAGTTAGAGGTCCGTTCAACGATAATTATACAGAGTCTCTAACACAGATTACTGAAAAGATTGACAGTGGTGAAATTGATCCAATCGTTTCAGAAAAACAAAATGTTGATCCAAAGACCCCTAAAAGCTCTAAAAACTCGATTGATAAAATTAAGGAGCTTAACAAGAAACATAAGCTTGAAAGTTCATTTGTTAAACCAGTGGATCCTAAGAATGGAATTTATGATGCTAGTACATCTAAAGGATCTAGTCAAGTAAAGTCAATTTGTCCTGTAGATGAGAACATTAAATGTTTTACAATGAAAGGATGTGATACTATTTTCACATCAAATGAAATTGATTTTGAAAAGATCGATCATGACAAGATTGATAAAGTATGGAATAAGGATGAATCTACGTCTAGTGAAGTCCCCTTAACTCCATACAAGACTCATAAATATTCTCAAAAGAAAGTACATTTTTCGGGTAAAAATGAGTCAACTGGTTTATCAAAAGAGGAGTCAGCCACAATTGAATTTAAGGAATGTTTGGGCATGACTTCAGCTGAGTTTAATGTTAAAGCTAAGAAAGCAAGAGTTAAAAAATCCTATTTCTATTGTTATGAAGTAGGACATGTTTATAGTTGCTATCCAAATAGGAAACGGAGATGTCCTGACAAGGGTATGTCTTCTGGAGGATCTAGTGACTCAGATATTGTTGCTCATAGTAATAGATCTAAGACTCCAAAACGACAGGGACCTTCACAGAATACTACTTCTAGTAGTGTAAGTCCGAGTCGTTCTCGTACACCTCAAAGGAGTAATTCACCTAGGAAGATGACTCAACAAAATCGATCTCCTCCTTCTAGAATTAATAGTTCGTCTAATTTCCATGATCGATTAGGGAGTCAACCTAGATTTGGTACTCACTCACCAAGGAATTCACCTCTTAAGACTCGTTTCACTTCACCTAAGAAACAGTCAATGACACCATCTTCATCCAAGGCTCCTTTACAGAGCGATGGATATTGGACCGAAGTGATCATTAGAGATGAATTCGGCAAACCTAAACCTCAAAAGGTTTGGGTTCCCTTCAGAAACTAACCATCTTATTGTCTGATGTGCAGGGAGAACCAAGGAAGCCTATCAGTCTTTGGTATCTTGACAGTGGATGCTCTCGGCACATGACAGGGGACAAGAACGTTTTGTCCAATTATGAAGATGTAAATGGTTCGTATGTTAGTTTCGCAGGTCCCAAGGGCAGCAACATCTCGGGCCAAGGTGATGTTGTCAATGGGAAGATTACGCTGGAAAAGGTCAATTATGTGGAACAGTTATCACATAATTTATTAAGTGTTTCTCAGATTTGTGACAAGGGTAACACTGTCCATTTTCATGAGAAAGAAGCACTTATATTGAAACCAGGATATGTTATTCCTGAAGACTGGATCCTGCTGAAAGCTCCTAGGAATAGAGACATCTATGGCCTTGTGTTAGGTGTTGATAATCCAGAGGAGTCTGTTTGCTTGTTATCGAAAGCAAACGAATCTGAATCGTTACTATGGCATAGAAGAATGGGACATATAAATTTCCGAAAGATGAATGACATTGTCAAACATGGTTTGGTTGACGGTGTTCCCATGAAGCGGTTTGGAATGGAAGACAAATGTGTACCTTGTCTGAAATGTAAACAACAAAAGTCTGCACATAAACCGAAACAAGAAAATTCTATTGCCAATCCTTTTGAGTTACTTCACATGGATTTATTTGGTCCAGTAAATGTAAGAAGTATCGGTGGGATGTATTACTGTTTGGTGGTTACTGATGACTACTCGAGATTCTCATGGGTTTTCTTTCTTAAATCGAAAGATGAAACTCCGGAGATTTTGATAAAATTCTTTGTCAAAACTGAAAACATTTATGGAGTTCGTGTTAAGAGAATCAGGAGCGACAATGGAACTAAATTCAAGAATAATGTGATGGATGTCTTTTGTTTGTCAAAGGGAATCCAACATCAATACAGTTCTCCGTATGAACCACAACAGAATGGAGTTGCTGAAAGGAAGAATAAGACTCTAATCGAGACAGCCAGAACTATGCTTGCAGATTCAGGGCTTCCTACTATGTTTTGGGCAGAAGCGGTGAATACAGCTTGTCATATTTTAAATAGGGTTACTGTTGTTAAGCGTCATAATAAGACATGTTATGAGCTTCTACATAAGAAGAAACCGAATTTACAGAATGTTGAACCATTTGGTGTGCCGTGTACTTTCTTGAAGTATCTACCTCAATCAAAGTTTGATTCAAAGGTTGAAGAGGGATTTCTCATGGGTTATAAACCGGGAACATCAATTCGACGGGTTTACAACAAACAGACCGGCAAAGTTGATTTTGGAACGAATGTCAAGATTGTCAGTCATAAGCCCGCTATACATTCTGGAAGAGACAGTTGATGATGTCGATACTACTCCAACCAACGTTCAGTCTACTACTCGGAATGTCGATACTACTCCAACCAACGTTCAGTCTACTACTGATGTTGATGAAAGTGGTAAGGACAAGGTTAAGACACCAGATTCAGAAAATAATGAACCCGCAAACACTACACCACTTACTCCATCGAAGGTTACACTGCCTGATGATGATCCTATTTCTGAAGAACCGGGAGATGATTTCAGCTCTCCTGAGTTTCAGATTAGAACAAATTTAGGAGAAAGTTTGAATGTTGATTCGGTTCCTCAATATCGAATTAATAAGGATCACCCAGTTGAAAATATTCTTGGAAATGCTACAGAACCTGTTCGAACTAGAAATCAGTTGAATAAGGATCTAACTAGTTTGTTTTGTGAAGTGAAAGACACTGGATTGATAACTGAGTGTTTGTATTCTGGTTTCATTTTACAAGTAGAACCTAAGAATGTTAAGGCAGCACTTCAAGATCCATGTTGGGTTGAAGCTATGCAAGAAGAATTAGCTCAATTTGAAAAAGTTGGAGTTTGGGAGTTAGTAGATGTGCCTAGAGGTAAAGAACCGATTGGAACTCGTTGGTATATAAATGCAAACGAGATGACAAAGGGATCGTTACTAGAAATAAAGCACGTTTGGTTGTTCTAGGGTTTGCACAACGAGAAGGATATGACTATAACGAAACTTTTGCATCAGTTGCTAGGATTGAAGCTATAAGGTTATTTTTAGCTTTTGCAAGTTTCAAAGGTATAAAGGTGTATCAGTTAGACGTTAAGAGTGCCTTTTTGTATAGTGAAGTTAAAGAAGAAGTGTATGTTCACCAACCACCGGGGTTTGAAGATCCGAATTATCCAAGAAGAGCATATCGTTTGGATAAGGCTCTTTATGGATTGCATCAAGCACCTGGAGTGTGGTATGAAAAGTTGTCAACGCATTTGTTGACCAATGGTTTTACAAGAGGATCGATAGACAGCACATTGTTTATCAAGTGGAAGAAGCGAGATTATCTAATTGTACAAGTTTACGTGGATGATATCATTTTTGGTTCATCTAATATAAAAAATGTGCAAAGAGTTTGAAATGAGCATGAAAAATGTATTTGAAATGAGTGCTATGGGGGAATTACAATTTTTCCCCGGACTACAAGTAGATCAAAGGAAATATGGATTCTTTATTCACCAGTCTAAGTATGTCGATGACATCTTGGAGAGGTTTCAAATGTTAGAGTCCAAGACATATGGTACTCCTATTCAGCAAAATCATGGTTTAGGAGTTCTTGATCCGAAAGATGAACTTGTGGATGCAACTTATTATCGTGCTATTATTGGCTCATTGATGTATCTGACTGCTTCGCGTCCAGATATTATGTTCGCTGTTTGTCTTTGCGCTAGATTTCAAGCTAGTCCGAAAGAGTCACATTTGACTGCAGCAAAACGTATTCTACGTTATCTTAAGGGAAACCAAGGGCTTGGTCTATGGTATCCAATGGGAGGAACGTTTGATTTTGTTGCATATACTGATTCGGACTTTGGCGGTTGTAACAATGACAAAAAGTCTACGACTGGAGGTTAGCAGTTGTTAGGAGGAAGATTAGTATCGTGGCAATGCAAGAAGCAGACATGTGTTGCTCAGTCTTCATGTGAGGTAGAGTATATGGCTGCTGGTAGTTGTTGTTCCCAGGTATTATGGATTCAGCAACAACTTCGTGACTACGGTATGGATTTTCTTGATACTCCTATTAGAATAGACAATAAGTCAGCTATAGACATTACAAATAACCCTGTCATGCATAAGGTCACCAAGCATATTGATATTAGGCATCATTTCTTGCGTGATTGTGCCCAAAAGAAGTTAATTCACTTGGAAAAGGTTATAACCGATGATAATTTAGCTGATTTGTATACCAAAGCATTTGATAAGACTCGATTTGAGAAGTTAATTCTTCTCAATGGGATGAAGAATGCTGATTCATATTAAATCTCTCAAAGAACTAATTTTGTAAGTTTGTGTTTGTAAATAGCTAGAGTCATATAATACAAAAAGAGTTCTTAGTGTCATGAATATCATAAAAATGTGAAAAATGAGAAAATGACAAAAATATGGGGAGATTTAAGTTAATGTTGTCAGATTATTAGAAGTGAGGATACTTGCTTTTAAGTCTGCTTAATCGTAATATAACTGCTTAGTTCAGTGATTACAATTTGGGATATATTGGTAGACACAAAGTAACAAGGTTTCCTTAATCTGAACTTAATTTATACAATGTTCTTGTGGGAAACATATTCAGATATATGGCTGAGAATGTTTGCTTTTCAGTAATGAATTGATCTAGTCCTTAAATTTTGTGAAAGATCTAGCATTACTATAAGATTTGTTCAATGTATAGGCAAAAACCTCCACCAATCATGAGCATGAAAGTTAAATGTGATATTGTTTATGCAAATGAAATGAATGAAAATTAAGGGGCTAATGTGGTCTTTGAGATTCGGACAAGTATGTCCTCGGGGTGTCTTTGTATACCTGGCCTACCTAAAGCTTCCAACTTGGGATAGGTTGTCAGAAAGTTCGCTACATGGATCTCATAGAAAATCATGGGTTCCTTATAAATAATGAAATGCAAAAGAAAATAAGTTAAATCACAAAGTAATTAAATTCTGTTATCTAAAAAGTGTCTCATGATTTGTTTAAGGATGTTTTTGAATATATATTGAATATTTGTTATCTTAGTGCTTGTATCAATTACGGAAGTATATCTGAATGTGGGTCACATAAGTTCGCAAATTATTCAATGACATATTAGGCTACTCGGGTTACATGGTGACTGTCCTTGACCAGGGTATGTCGAAAGTGTCATAACTCAAAGGAATGGACAAATATACCGGTAATCGTGGTTGAATCACTTTTCATAATTAATAATAAGAGAATTATTTCTCACTTGCAGACTTATGTAAATGTTAATATGATCTAATCTGCAGAAACATAGAATTTCTTGTAAATAAATAAAGTAACTTAGTTTATTTTTATTTTTATTTTTATTTTTATGTTGTTTCTTTTTATTTTTATTCTTATAATAAGTGTCAGTTTGTTTGTCAAACTAGTTCTTATTGCACGAGAGATTTGATAAGCATTAAAAGTTATAATTCTTAGTGAATTATATAAGTCTTGTTGCTTACGGTATAAATGTTTAAAAGATAGATTTTCTAATTAATACATAAGTTGTTTAATTTAGAAAATGAAATGTTTTGAAAATTGAAAAGTCAAAATACTTTTGAATGTGTTTCAAGTAAATTTTTGAAATTTCAATTGTTTGTGGTTGATAAGTATGCTTGACAAAGATTGGACTTGCCTTAGATCTTGTAATGATTGCTAGGTTAAGATTTTGGTTATTTTGTGTATTTATGATATTTTTATTGTTGTTTTTGATGCATTGATGAAATTTGTTAAGTGTGCAGGTTACAGATAATAAACTCATTTTAAATGTAGTTGGCATCAAAAATTTCAGATTGTGATTGAAGGTAAAATTGTTTTCGCTTGCTTATTATAATTGCATTGCGACGGACAATAAAAGTTGCTCAGAAATTACAAGAACTGTGTTACAAGGATGGATTGTCTTGTATTTAACCTAAGACTTAGAGTGATAGGTTACCATTGTATTATCAAGATCACAACCTAAGATATAATGTGATAGGTTGTTGATATGATATTTTGATATATTGTAATGCAAACTTAAATTAAAATGATTTGCATTGTTGAGTTAAACATCAATGAAGAAATGATCGATTTTATGTCAAGATAATAATGTAAGATTTATTTGATACATTATTGTGTTGACAAGTTAGTACGGATGATTTACAATAGCATATTCGAGTAGATATAGGTTCTTAGTAACGAGTATCTACAGGTTTATGTTTGTGGAATTTCTGGAATTTTTCCTTGTTTAAATTTCTGGAAAATTCGCGAAATTTGGCTAAGGAATGTAGCTTATGTGATTTAAAATCTGAAAATTCGAAATCACCTCGTGCTGACGTCAACATGCCTCGCGCTGACGTCATCACGAAGCCCACGAACTGCGTGTTCGGCCCGGCCCATGTGGATTCGAATATATATAAATATGGGTTATTACTATTCATTAATTACCATTAATCGAAATTAACCCTAAGTAAATCACACAAACTTCGTCTGCCTCGTGCTACTATTCATTCGCTCCTTAGTTCGATCAATTCCTTCTTTCTTCGTGTTATTCATCCAGATTTGTTGGTATAATTCCAATATAGGGTGATTGATTAATGTTTTAACTATAAGAATTAACGATTACAAGTCGTTATAATGCCCGATTTTCGATTTTACCTCGTGTGAACAGTAACTCGGACGAACCACGAATTAGATCTTTGATTTTTGATGATTTGGACTTAAATTAGACTTAAAATTGGATTAATCGATGTTTTAACATGTTAAATCTAACAAAAAATTGAGTTAATAAGTCTTAAATCAAGATTAATTGAAGATTATGTGTTTGGGTCACTATTCACACGAACCAGACGAAGAACACGAAGGATGTTCACTTCGTGTTCATCTTTAATCGAATTTGTTTCGTGTTTGGGCATGTTCTTAAATAAAATCAAGTTCAAGATCATGTTTTAATTCGTTTAATCATGATATGAAGATGTTTATAGTTTGACAAATCTAGGTTCATGCTTGGCTCATGCTAACGTCACGACTAAGGAAATCCTCCTCGTGATGACATCATCACGAAGCAGACGAGCCAAAACCCTAATTTTTAGTTTTGTTTATTCTAACTTTTGTTTTTCTTGTCGTTTTTTGTCTGTTTTTGTGCAGGTATGGCAGGACAAGGTAATAATGCTCATGTGTTCGTCAAGGGGCACAATGCTGCACTCGATCTTAGCATTACACAAACGGGGTGCACTTCGGAGTTTCACGGTGTCCTACAATTTCTTGCACGTTCTCGTGTTCATTTTGCAGTAATAGAGAACCCTCCGTTGGTGATAAGTCTCATTCAGGAGTTTTGGAACTCAGCCCGTTCAATGCAGATGGGTGCTCATACATACATTCGCACTACTGTTGGAGGACGTTCATTCTCATTTTCGGCTGGAGACTTACGGACGATATTACATTTAGGTGATGTCGAGATAGAGCAAGGTCCTACTGAGTTTACAGAAGAATTCTGCGATGGTGCTCTACGTCGTATGGGGTATACTGGAGCTATTTCTCACCCATACTTCAGGAATCATCTTCGTGGCAAATGGAAGCTTCTTGCTTACTATTTGTTGAGGGCCATTAGTCATTGGAGTACAGGCTATGACCAGATGAATATTCAGAATGCTTCTCAGATGGTTGCCTTGGTGCTGAACAAGCCATATAGCTTTTCTCAGTACATTTTTGATAATTTGGAGAAGCAGTTGAGGTCATTTGGTACAGACAAGAAATTCTTTCTATTTCCAAGATTTGTGATGATCATAATTCGTCACTTTGCAACTGATTTGCCATTTGACAGTCATACGTTCACTTTAGGTCGTCTTACTTATAAGGCATTTGTTGAAAGTTTGAAGCACTTGTCGGGTAGAGATCATCCGATACATGTTGATAATCCATCATTGTTCGGACACTTGATCAATCCTAACTATGTTGCACCCAGACAAGGTTGTGAGGATGAAGAACCCGTTGCTGTTGCTGCTGGTGATGATCAGGCTCGAGAAGATCCTCATGAAGAACGAGCTGATCAGTTTGAGGGACTTAATGATGTTCCTCTGTATGCTGGAGATCTGGAGGATGATCCAGATATGGACGCTCTTATGCAGGATGTTGATGATCCCGCAAATCTTGTACCACCATCTACTGGAGTCTCTACTTCTACCTCTGCTCCAGCTGATGTTGATGTGGGTCCTTCTGAAGTCCCGGTTAATGTTGTTGAGGATTCAGAAGATGAAGAAGAGGAAGAAAGACTGCCGAAGCGAAGAAGAAGACATGCAAGATCTCAAGCTGAAGTTGATAGAGAATTCACTGCTTATACTGAAGCCATGGAGAGGTCTCATGCACCTACTGTTGATGATACTCCATTGGTTGCTGCTTTAAGAGCTTCAGTTTCTGATGTTCCTGTTTCTATGTCTGCTCCCTCTGCTGCTGGTGTTGTTGTTGGGGAGAGGAGGTCGAGACCAAAGTTTATAATAAGAGGAATTGGTTCTCGCGCACAAGTTGTTACTGAGGCTACAACTGTTACGATTCCTACTGCTCTGGAGTCTACAGTTCGTCAAGAGCCAGAGCCGACACTTGTTGCTCCTAGGCCTTCGTCTACTCCTATTCAGGCTACAGTTCCTGTTTCTACAGTTATGGGACGTCTGTTGGCTCCTCTGCAAAGACCACAGATGCCTCCCACAGGAACTTTCAGTGCTCGTATGCCTTCATTTGAAGCTACGATGCCACCTCAGGCCTCTACATGTGATGTTGCTTCCACGTCACGTCCAGTTGCTCCGGTTCAAGTGCAGCTGAGTCGTTTATTTTCAGATAAGAAGATGTTGGAGATGAGGGTTACAGCTTTGGAGAGTCAGCTAAAGCTCCAAGCTGCTAAGCATCAGGATGAGATGGACATGATGACAGCTCTTGTTCATTCTCTTGGTTCTCGACTTGACCAATTCTTGGCTCAAGGGGGAGATAAGAGTGGTTGTAAGGATGATGAGCTAGCAAGGAAGTCAAGAGATGATGATCATGAAGATCAAGATCCAGCTCAAGGTCCTAATCAAGCACAACCAGATGTTGGTGAGCCAGAGAATAGAAGTCAAGGTCAAGATGCTGCTGATGATGCTATGGATACAGAGACTGCAGATATTCAGGGGGAGTCATCAAGACAAAGAAAGTCAGAGATTGCTGGTACAGCTGGTGCTAGTACTTCTAGGACTCAAGGTAAAGGCAAAGCTGTGATGACCGCTCCAGATGCAAATCCCGATGATCCAGATAACAATGATGATGGGGAAGATTCCAATTCAGGTAACTCCGATTCTAATTCTGATAGAATAGAAAGGGAGATAGTGAATGATCCTCATAATCATAAAGAAAAAGAAAATCTTAGCAAAGGAAAATCTACTCTGGATAGTGAGTCAACTAAGACTGATTCAACTACCAATGCCTCTACAGAGTCAGATTTGCACCCATTAATTGTGCATAGACTAGAAAAGAGATTGGGATATGATCCACAAGCTCATATGAGAGCTAGAGCAGAGATTATGGATTATGATAATTATTATGATACAGGATCACTTAGGGATCAAATGAAAGAACAGTCAGGGTTAACTCATACATCTTTAGAGTCAGAGTCAGATTCGGATTCAGATTTGGATTATGAACCTTAGTGCTAATGATTTTTGTTTTTGTTTTTGTAATAATTATAAGATAAATATGAATGTATTTGTTACATTATATTTATGATATAATATTATTGTTGTAAGTTAAAATAGATAAAGATTATAAGATAAATATTAATGTAATTATTGTATTATATTTATGATATAGTATTATTTATTTTAATTTCTTTATGTATTTATAATATTTTATTATGTCTTGACTTATGATTTATGTTCTTTATTTTTGTATATGTAAATCGTTTGAATTGCAAATAAGCTTCAAAGGATAGGTGCATTGGACGATCTTGATGCTGAAGAAGATCTAGAAAGTATCGATGATGAAGATTTGGAAGAAAGAGAGTTCATTACTTCGGAAGCTGATAGAAAAAGGTTGCTTGAGACACCTTATGACTTTGATCGTGTCTTTAATGAAGATGAAGTCATTGAAGTTGAACCAATAGCTGAAGTAGAACATCTCAATCTCAATCCAATCAGAGATAGTCCAGATGAACCTAAGAATGCTGCAAGGTTGAGGTTTGCGGTATATGCAAATATAGTTGATGAAGGACATGATAATATTTTTGATCTATACTGGAATATAGATGCTAATGAGTGGTTGATCTTGGAAGATTTAATATACCTCCGGTGCAGCAAGATCATGAGTTTATTATTAATAGACTAATTCCAGGTTATAGAGGACATACTGGTTTGATGATACGTGATACGTATAAATCATCAATGTTTTGGGAATATGTCTCAGACAAGGATGCACCCAAATACTTTTCAGTGATACAAAGTTGGTTCTATGATCACATAATCAAATTGTTTATTATCAAGAGAAAGGAGGGTTGCCAGTACATGTCAATAAGTCAAAGACACTTCCACTCTCTTAGTGATTCAGACATGATAGATTTCGGAAGACACTGGTTTGTTAATCTTCAGAGCAATGGACTTGCAGATTTCTACTGGAATAGATTCAGAGATGAAAGAATTGAGTATTTCAGTGCTAGAGGTCTGAAGGCAGAAGAAAGGTTGATAAAGCCAACACCTTTGAAGAAGATTAAGAATAAAGATGGCACATTTCGGTTTGTCCAGAAAAGAATTAAATGTGTTAAGAAGGTTCCCGCTATCAGATGGGATCAAAATATGCTGACGGAGATAACATTTTAGCAGATAGATATCAAGTCAGACGAAGCACAGATGTTTGTTGATGATTCACAGAAACAGATGTTGCTACGCATGTATGATCCAATGCAGGTTGTCAACTTGTCAAGAGGTGATCAAAGAAGACTTTTAGATACACCTTGTTCAGTAGTGGATTTTTGGAGAGTTGAAGAAAGACGCTATCGCAACATTCTCGCACATTGTTTGCAAGAGAGAATTCATGCGAATAGCACAAGATTGTTGTTCAATGGATAGTTTTGAAGTTCAAATTTTAAAGACTTTAAAGAGATCTAGTTGTAATCGTCAAGGGGGAGTCTGTAGATGCAGATTCGTTGTGACAATCGCAACATAGATTTGATTATCGTTTATGTTTTTAGGAACTTGTGTGTAATCATTTAAATAAGAACTTGTGTTGATATTTAATGATTACGTTTGAACTTCAATATTATATCTGTTTATGTTTTGTATTGTGTTTGTGTGTTATATATTGTTTTGTAGGTACAAGAACATAGAATCAAGGTTTATAAATGTCGTAGAACACTTAAACGATGATTGGATGTTATGTACGAGCCAAACGAAGTCAAACAACGAGTCAAAGGCACGTCCCTCGTACTGACGTCATCAGCATGAGGTGAATTGACTTATTGTTAATTCGGGCTTAATTACGCGATTAAGGCCGAAGTCCACACAACCCAATATCAACTAGTATAAATACAAGACCTAATCTATGAAATTAGGCTAATGATTTTCGAATCCTTGATAGTTATTTCACGAATTTCAGAGCTAAGGTTAATTGTTCCTTCGTGTGTTCTTCTACACGAACCACAAGCCTTGTGCATATCCTTAGGTTGATTAATTACTTATTAATTAACAAAAGGCAATAGCAATCTAGTTATCTCAAGAGGATTCCGCACTCTTGACATAACGAATCACATCTTATTACGATCCACGCAACAATAGGGCACCTTACATAATGCTTACATTCAGTATCTATGCATCGGATATAATAACCACAAAGGCCACCTAAAAATCTAATTGTTTTCCTTTAGGACACCAATTTGTTATAAAGGACTTATACGCGGTCTAAAATATTATTTTATTTCATTTATAAAAATTCTAGCTAAAACTACTTGTCATGAAAATAATACCCTTATAAATCTAACAAGACTAATATACCCTCAAATAAATTTACGCTTTAAATGTGAATATAATTACTAAAAAGGCTAGGGTTTTCTTATTTTTTGTTATTACTAGATAATAAGGGTTTTAAATTATTCTCTTGTTTGTTCATCTTCATCAACATCTCCATATTCGTTATTAGAGGCACAATGCAACGATAACAATTGTAAGTCTACTTACACAAGATGTTATTCGAATACAGGATATAATAAGTGTAAATAATAACGATTATATCAAGTAACCCGACTGACAAGTAATACTAATCTAGATAAAGACTAGTTTAGATTGCGATCCAGATATAGATATGAACAAATAAGAACAAGTGCTTGAAACTATATAAATACTATGTATAATCAAGTATTATGGCAAAGAGTCATGATGTATTTTTCCAAGTATTTTATTTATTGTTATAAACAAAATATAAAGGTTGTTGCGGAACAAAGATAATCACACTTGTGAAAATATCTAAACAACCTAGAAATACAAATGATCTAAACAACAAGGAAATACTCGTAAGAATACTTAGAGTATATATCACACGTTGCAATGCCAAAGTTCCAAGCATTTTTGCAAGTGTGAGGAGTCTTATATTTATAGGCAAACATGTCTTGATGACATGACAAATGGCGTACAAATATGGTTGGGTGCATTTATGGATTTGTAGGACAAATCCATAACATGTTTGTTTAAGGTAAAGTATGTAAGCTTCTTTGATGTGACTTGACATACTTTATTCCCAACCTTTTGCTAAAACTATCCCAATCCCAGGTATAAAGTTATTAACTGGGTAAAGGTAGTTTAAAGCCTGTAAAAAGACTTCCTCGTAATTAGTAAAAAAGTGTTGTAAATACTTTTTCACTGAGAGCCTTCAGATCTTCAATCAGATGGAATCTTCTCAGAGTTCTGCTCCTCAGAAGTTTCCCTTCATCAGTCTTCAGTCTTCGACTTCAGAATGAATGTCTTCAGATGTGCTAATCTTGATCTGAGGTGAAGCTTCAGAGAATTAATTCTGAGGGACGTCTCAGACTTTCTGTAAAAGTATCTTCTCTGAACTTCAATATTTCTGAACAAATTATACTTGGTCGATTTTTGACCTAACAAATTCCCCCTATTTGTTATGAAATATTACATGCATTTTTAGACTTCTATCTATACATGTTTGTAAGTCTAAAATGTAAGTTTTGTTTAAGTTATATGAAAAAAAAAAATTTCTAAGGACATCTTATAGATCATTGATGTTTTAAAATTTTAACTTGAATTGTTCTAACTTAAACCTATCATCTACTTGTAATGAGGGACTTGCAACATATATACAGTACAGAATCTCAGAATTTGTTACAAGTACATAAGAGTTTGAAAATAATTACAAGTACAAGAATATTACAGAGTGAAAACTACTTCTTTGCAGCCCTGGAGCCCTCAGGTGCATCAGCAACTTTCCTCTTCAGAGGGGAATCCTTCTTCCCATATAGTCTTGCGTCCATCTCATTTTTTGCTTGCAGCTTCTGCTAAATTTTCTTCAAGAAAGCACCTATCAAATGAGATTTTGGATTCACCCTCAGAATTGGGATAATTTCCTTGTGTTCTGAAATCCCGAATTCGTGCATTGAAACCTGATTATATTCTGATGGAGTCCTTCCTTCTCTTGAAACCACCATATCAAATAACCTTAATCCATCCTCCTTTGTAATTTCAACATCAGTAATCTTGGCAGGATGAGATCGATGCTTCAAATAATGCTCATACTGAGCCATTTCAGCTTTCTTTTGTAAATCTGCAGCATCTTTAGGCATTGATACAAAGGTAGAAAGATCCGCATCACGAACATTCTTTCTTGAGGTCCTTGGTCAAGTCACCTTGGGCTTCAATTGGGGTTTTGTTAACAACTTCTCAACCTTCAGAACTTCGGCCAAAATGTTTTTCTTTTTATTTTCCATCTCCTTTGCTCTATTTTTCACCAAGTCTTCCACAGACATCTGAAAGGTGAAATGGTCTAGCTTCTGTTTCAGAGGTGAGTAATTCACCCCATACTCATATTCAGTCATCTTAGCCAACGCCTTCTGCACTCTTGCATCTTCTTTGATTTTCTGATATCTTTCTAATGAAAGACTAAGAGTTGTAGCATCAATATGATCAAGAGTCCCCATCTTCTGATGTTGTTCTCCTTCTTTCAACTTGCTTTCCCTGAAGGCAATGAACTGATTTGACACTTGTTTCTGCAAGGTCTTCAACTTGTTTTCATCAGCTTTAGGATCAGTAAGCAGAAAACCTTGCTCATCCACATTCTCACCAACAACTAAACCAGAACCTATTGACTTCTTCTTGGGTTCTTCAACCAACTGAGCTTTTCCCTTATCTATCTTTGCAGGCTCAGAAGGTGGTGGTTCAGCTTGTTTCTTCTGAAGTTCCCCCTCAGCTTCAGAATGCTTCTTGGTTGCTTCAATTAATTCTTGTGAGCTGGCAAGCAAACCAATCAGCACTTCACTTCCCCCTTTGGGGATCTCTGCAGGCATCTTTGAGTATAATTCAATTGCCTTTTGCATGCCCTGCAGAGGTTCCCAACTTTGTTGTGTCATACTGTCAGAAATTCCCTTCGTCATTGTTGAAAACTGAGCCCATAACCTGAATGATGAGTTAAGGTTCAGCTTCTCATGCTCGAAAACCTCTTTTAGCATCTTTCTATCAGCTTTATTGAATGATGGGGGAGGAGGAGCAACAGTTGCCGGTTCCTTTCTGAGGATGGTCAGAATATCATCCAGTTTTTGAGACTGCTCTTGGACAGTTTTATTTAGAGTGGACACAGAATTCTTAATTTCTTCAACAACCTTGTCCACTCTTTCATTGGCTTTGGTGGTGAAGTCCTCGACCATCTCTTTGACCCTATCCTCAAATTTAGATGCAATGGCAGTTGTCAGCTGAGCAACCAAATTCTGAGACAACTCCAATTTCACCTTTTCAAGCATATCATCAACACTTGGCTTCTTCACCAATTCAGACACCTCTTTTCTGACTGCCAGAACTTCTTGTTTCATAATTTCAACACTAGATGTCAGATTCGCAACAACTGAACTCTGCACATCTCGTTTGGTCAGTCTGAAAGCTTCTCTGATGGCTGAACTGATCTTATTACAAGCCATAACAAGTTCATTTAGCTTCCCACCCACCAGTCCTTCATTACCAGCAACCTTGGTGAACTCAGTTCCAAGAAATATCTGAGCACCCTTCAAATCATTCAAGGACCTGGTGTTGGCAGTTAGAGATTTAGATAAGTCCTCCACCTTGAGAAGTAGGTTTTGGACTTCGGTATGATTCTTCTATAACTGTGCTTCCACACTCAAAGGAGGTGGTGGTTGTGCAGAAGCAGAAGCAACAAAAGGCAAAGTACGAAGGCTAGCAAGAGCTTTCTCCAATTGTGCATCAGTTAGACCTTCAGATTCAGTTTTTGAGTCCAAGTCATTACCTTTCTCTTTTGGCGCATCATACATCCTTTGTGGTGGAACATTGTGAATTTGGGGGTGTAAGTGTTGAAGTTGTGGTTGAAAGGTTGGTGATGTAATAGATGCAGGAGTTGAGCCTTCAGGAAACAAAGGGTGTGCATGTGAAATTGGTGGTGGGGGATATGGTTGTTCATCAAAAATATTTGGATTTTCTAGGGGAGGTTGGACGTTTGCGAGGTTGAAGGTTGGCTCAGAACCAGACGACTGGTTCTCCTCCAATAAGTCCTCATCAAACTCAAAGTCAGCAAAGGAATCAAGATTCCCCTGAAGTGGCTCATCTTCATCCCAGAATGAAGTCAAGACCTCACCCTGATCAGATATGCCCTGGACTTGACCACTGGTGCCAGTTCCAGATGCTGGTTCAACAACTACTTCAAGAGTAGATGCATTGTCACCAGTTATAGAGATAGGCTCCGACGTAGCATCTTCGCCTGCAATAGTCGATACCGGGGTTGCCTTAGTAATTCTTGTGCTATCTCCAAGAATCCTTTCATCGACCGCAGAAGTTGAAACCTCAGTCTCTCTGGGTATCACATGAGAAACATCAACAGTTTGTGCAATAGAAGAGTGTAAGATTTGTGAAGTTTCAAGGGGTGCAAGTGCAGACTCAACTTCTATTGTGTGTTGGGCTGACACACTTAAGTTTTCTTCACCATCTCCTCCTACAGAAATTTTGGAGATGGTTACTTGTAGGTTTTTCCTTTGACTCGATTCTTCTGGTTCCTTTTGGGAGGTACCAGAATGGTGTGCTTCGGTGATAGTGTCCTTAGGCTGTGAGGACTTCTTAAATTTTCGTGTTTTAAAACGCCCTTTGGAGATCCTCAGGTTGGTCATTGGATGGGGGTTGTGACTGGGTGGTTGAGGCTGGTTTGGGTTTAACCAACCTCAATAATTTGTCACCAGGTGCACCGGTGGGTCTCGCATTCTTTTGCGACCCGCCTAGTGACCTTTTTGAGCTAGTCGGTCGTGCTGTGTCAGTTTTAGTAAATACTTAAAGCATTGTAGCAGAAAGTTCAGGTTCTGGATCAGATGTAGAAAGCCTTGATAGATCCTTGCAGAACTCTGTGACTGACTGCTCAGGTCCCCCTTCAGAATATGCGTCTCCCAGAATATGCATAAAGCAAACGCTCAGAAATTTGGGAAATGAGATATGTGGACTTTTCTTTCCTTTCAATTTAGTCACCAGCTGAGAGAAAAGCATCTCAGCATAGTCCACAGTGATCCCATTCCATAAATAATAACCCATCTCCACTTGGATAAATGAGATCTGGTTCAAGCCACCGTAATTACCACCTAGGCACTCAACAATTTCTAAACCCCCAGATGAAAATATGCTCTGATGTTTTCAAATTTCCTTCACTATCAACCATATTGTCATGCCCCATCTCGACCAATACTTCCCTAAAGTTTACACCTTTCAACCTCTTTGCAAAGACAGCAAATTCTTGCAAATAATTTAGATGGAGGGCCTCTCTGAATCCATCCAAAGTGATGACACATTTCTTCGAGCCATCCTTGAGAGTGAAAGCAATGGATTTATCATCCTTGCTTACTTCGGCTGTGTACCAGAATTCTAAAAGATATCTATGGAAGAGAATCTCTGGATCTACAGTCAAGGCAAAAGAAAGAGGACATTCCTCAAGAAATTTATTGATTCTACCCATGAAAGTTTTATTTCTTGCATTAAGGGCGTCTTTAAAATTGTTCATATTAAAACGAATGACCTTGGCTGTTAGAACCAGTTTCGTCCAAACTGGTCAGTCTCCAGTTGGATCTGGAGACCAGAAGATTTGTCCAGGAATATATTGAAGTCTAGTTGCAACGTACAGTTTATGCAACTGAAGACTTCCTCCAGTTGAGATTTGATCAGAATTGAAGACATTCCAATTGACATCAAAGACAACAAATGGAAGATAGAGAATGACAATGGCAGCGAAGCCCAGTTGGCATTTTACTCAGATCAAAACTGGAGAATATCAGTTTAAAGCCTTTACAATGCTTTACACTATTTACGAGGAAGACCTTTTTGCTTTATGCAGCTTTATACAAACAATATCATTTGTCTATGATTAATGTACAGAAGTGCATAAAGCAGGTTAGATAAAGTAATGTCTTGACTTACCTTATCAAGCATTTCAAAGGAACTTACAATTTTCCTTAAATGCAGTCAACCATATTTACATGACAAAGTTGGATTCCCAATGCCATCTTTGTCTATAAATAGAGGTCTTTGCACAACAAGAATATAACTTTGCATATTCAGACTTTTGCAATATTCTTGGTGTACTTGTGCAATATTCTCTCAATCGTAAAAAGGAACACTTCACAACTTTAAGTGGTTCGATTGTTAAAAGAGAATTTCCTAGTATAGATCATTTGTATTTCATAGGTTGTTAGGATATTTACATTTATGTATTATCTTGGTTCCGCAACAACCTTGTATTTTATTTAGTACCAATAAATAAAATACATTTGAAAATTACAACTTGGTCTCACCATTTTATTTTAGTATACTTACTTACTTATTGCATTGTCTTTCTATTTGTCATCTACTAAGTAATCTATTCAAGGACTTGGTATACATTCACTGTAACTGGTCGTCTCCAGTTCTGTGTTTATATTGCAAAGAACTCTCGCCATTGACATAGAGGTGTCTTCAGTTAGTACCATCTCTTGAGTTGGGACTTATAAGTGGTATCAGAGCAGAAGGCTAACATAATTGCCTAGATCTGCTAAGATGTCTAGTACAGAAGGTGAGAATGGTCCTGGAAATGATGAAAACACTAATGTTAACAATACCATACCTAATCAAAATGCTAATAACAATCCTCCTCCACCTCCTCCCAATGCCCCAAACCATGTCCATGTACACTACTCAAATACTCCTGTTCCCAAATTTGATGGGAATGGTGAAACATTTGGGACATGGAAGGCCAGAATGCTGCTGCATTTTGGTGGGATTGAAAGGTATATGTTAAAAATCCTTAAGGATGGACCCTATATACCCATGTCTCTTGGGGTAAGTCCTCTTCTTGATCCAACTGGAAGAAGAGGGTCTAGAGAGAAACCAGAAGACCACTAGTCAGATGAGGATCGTAGACTGGTAGATTTCGATACCAGACTGAAAAACATGATTCTTGCTGCTGTCCCTGAAGAGTTATTTCCAACACTTGTGTTGTTTCCCAGTGCCAAGGCAATGTGGGATGAATTAGTCATTCAATTTGAAGGGGGTGAGGACACCATTGTCACTAGAAAGGTTGCTCTGAACAAGAAGTATGAATCCTTCTTTGCTTTACCCAATGAAAGTCTAACTGGTACTTACACCAGATTCACTAGTCTTATCAATCAGTTAAGAGGGTTGGGTATTGAAAAAGACAAAGACATTCTTCTTGAGAAATTCTGTGATGTTCTTCCATCCAAATGGGAAAATGTGATTCTTGTCCTAAGACAAGGCAAAACCCTACACAGTCACACTCTTGCATCTCTCTATGGAGCCTTTAGATTCACTGAGGATAACAATGCTGCAAGACTTGTGGCTGAACAGGATGCCATAAATCACGCTCAAAGTTCCAAGGGAACCAGTTTCACTAGACAACCTTGTACTGCTTTAATTTCTTCGGAGAATGTCCAGTTACATTCTATGAAGGAGATGTTAAGCAACGTACTGAACTCTAGGTTAACCACTGAGACCAGTGTTGGTTGTGATGAAACTGACGATGATGACCTGGTAGCCATGATTGCCAAAACCTTTAATAGGTTTAAGCACAAATCTAATCGATTCAATGGTTCCAACAATGCTTCCAGCTCCAACTCTCTAGACAAGGCCAATTTTACCTGCTATAAGTGTGGTAAGAAAGGTCATTTTATGAAAGATTGCAGGTCTAGTCAAATGAACAATCAATCTGGTCCCCTTATCCCAACTTACAATGTGCTTCATGATAAATATAAAGCTAAATATAAGAAGCTTAAGGCACAAATTGCCCTCTTGTCCCTTGAAAAGGAAAAAGAAAAGAATAAATGCATGATGGCAAACACTGAAGGGAAGTGGGAACTCTCTGATGATTCATCTGATGATGAAGAAGAGATTAGGGATATGTGTTTTATGGCACTTGAAGATCAACAGCAACATCTGGTGAAAGATGATGTCATTGCAGGAAGATGGGTGGACATCATTCCAAAAAAGGTATGTGATTACGACAAGCAGGATGACCCTGAATTGAAACTGGACATTGCTGAATCACTCAATGGTGATTTATTGTTTGTTGAAACTGTAAGAACTGATAGTGAAAGATATCTGGAAACAATTTTAACTGAATTGAACAATGTAAAACCCCAGTTGAATGATTAGAGTGTCCAGTTGGCTTTAAAAGAATCAGTTTTGAAAATTGAAGCATTAAAACTTGAAAATCAAAGTTTAAAATCTGATCTTGAGAAAGAAAAAAGATTATCAAGTCCTGGGTTAATGCATCTGAGAAGAATTATGATGCTTTTTCAAGAACCATTAATGCCCAAAAGAATGCATGGAAATCTGGAGATCTTCAAATGGCAGCAGCCATACCAGATCTCCATGCATTACCTTCATCTCTTCAGGTTGAAACACCCTATGATCAACCTAAGAATTTCAAAACTGAATCTGTTAAAATCACCCCAGTTGAGGTTAAATCTGGAGCTAATCAGGCTAAAGCTCCACTTAAAAAGGTTGTTTGTGAAAAGCCTTTGCCTCAAAAGTCAAAGGAGCCCAAGAATCCTAAGATCAAGAATCAAACTGAACCCAAGTCCAAGGGTCAGGTGTCTGAAGAAAATGACATTTTACTGAAACTGGACAGTCAACTCCAACTTTTGTCTAGGCAGGTTCAGAGTTGTACTGCTAGAATCAAAAATCTGGAACGAGCCTCTTCTCCTTCAGTTGAGAAACTAAATGTCAAAACCCTTTCTAAGTCTAAACAAAAGCTAAAGGCTCTATCTGGAAACAAAACTGAAAATGGAAAGAGGAGAAATTACCAAGTACCAATTGTTTTTACTCATGGATCTGAAGTAATAGAACAAACTCCAGATTCAGCCTCCAGTTCCACCCTTCAACAATCAGCTGTGACTTCTCAAGTGAAGTCCAGTGAACCCATCAAGAAAAGATGGGTTCACAAAAACAACTAATAATTTTATGGGTGTGCAGGGCGATCGAAAGAAGCATATCTGGTATCTGGACAGTGCAGCTGGAAGGACTATGACAGTATGTAAGCCCATGCTGGAAGAGTTCACTGTCCAAGATGGACCGACAATGACTTTTGGTAATGATGGTAGTGGAAAAACTGAAGGATATGGTGTGCTTAACAATGGACAAGTCAAATACACTAAAGTTGCATTTGTAAATGGTTAAAAATATAACCTAATTAGTGTAAGTCAACTGTGTGATGATGGCTTCAGAGTCTTGTTCGATGTTGCACAAGGCACTATTTTTAACAAGGATTGGCAAGTGGTAACGATTGCTCCAAGCAAAGGAAATGTGTACATAATGGACATGGAACCAGCTCCAAAAGAGCATTGTTTCTATGCAAAAGCTGATGAAGACACCAACTGGTTGTGGCATAAGAGGTTATCCCACCTAAACTTCAAAAACATCAATAAATTATCTAGAAAGCAACTGGTGGATGGGATACCTTTAATCTCCTTTAAAAAGGAGAGGCCATGTCCAGGGTGTGAGATGGGCAAGAAGAAAAGAGCTAGTTTCAAAACTAGGCAAAACTTTAGCATCACTGAACCTCTTCACTTACTACATATGGATCTCTTTGGTCCAGTGAATGTTCAAACTAAAGCTGGGAAGAGATACACTTCAGTTGTGGTTGATGAATACACTAGATACTGTTGGGTGGTATTCATCAGATCAAAAAGTGATGCGTCTGGTGAGATCATCTCTCTCATCAAAAGAATTGAGCTCAAGCATACCAAGAAAGTGTGTCAGCTGCGAAGTGATAATGGTACAGAATTTATAAATAAAGAATTGGAGTCATTTTGCAATGACACTGGCATTTCTCAAAACTTCTCTTCAGCTCATTCTCCATAGCAAAATGGTGTTGTTGAAAGAAAGAATCGCACGTTGATTGAAGCTGGAAGAAGTATGTTATCTAAATCAGGTCTTCCAACCAGTTTTTGGGCTGAAGCTATGGCAACTGCATGTCACACCCAGAATCGGGCAATTTATGTCAAAAGACATAGGAAGATTGCCTATGAAGTCCTAAGGAATTGTAAACCAAATATTGGTTATTTCCATGTGTTTGGTTGTCCAGTTTATATTCTTAACGATTCCAATCAGTTGGGAAAGTTTGATGCAAAGGCTGACGAAGGTGTCTTTGTGGGTTATTCAGATATCAGAAAGGCCTATAGAGTTTATAATTATAGACTCCAAAAGGTTCATGAGACTATTCATGTCACATTTGATGAATCAAATGAAGCAATCAATAAACGACCAAACCTTGATTTATCTTCAGTTGTTCCAGTTGATTTTGGTGTATCTGATCAAGTTCATCAGTCAGTTTCTACACCAAAATATGTTTACAGTCATCAAGACTTGGAACCAGTTGCACAGAAGAGAAACTCCAGTGATACTTCATTTTATCCCTCCATCAGTTTTAATTTGCCACAAGAACTGGTGATTGGATCTGATGTTCGTGCCACTCCAATATTAGAACAAGTTCAGACTCAAAGTTCTCTAGTTGATATGCCTTCAACTAAAGAATTTCACGATGCAAATCGTGACCTCATTGATTCTGATGATGATATTGAAGAAGTCTGGACTGATCCTCCTCCAGTCTCAACAACTGTGAAGGATCCTCAAGTTACTTGCACTGATATTGTTATACACCAACCTAGTCAATACACTAAATGGACACAAGCTCATCCAATTGAGCAGATAATTAGAGATCCAGGTAGTGGGGTTCAGACTAGAAGAGCCACAAGTGAACAATGCTTGAACATCACCTTCTTATCTCTAATTGAACCAAAGAAGATTGACGAGGCTTTGGAAGACCCAAGTTGGGTAGAAGCAATGCAAGAAGAGCTTATCCAGTTTGAAAGGAACAATGTATGGGAACTTGTTCCTTGTCCACCAGGGTTGAAGAAGGAACCTATTGGAACTAGATGGGTTTACAGAAACAAGATGGATTAAGATGGCAATGTTGTAAGGAACAAAGCCAGATTGGTTGCCAAGGGTTACTGCCAAGCAGAAGGTGTTGATTTTGATGAAACTTTTGCTCCAGTTGCTAGACTTGAAGCCATACGAATTTTCTTGGCTTATGCAGCTCATCTGCAATTCAAAGTCTACCAGATGGATGTCAAAAGTGCATTCCTTAATGGAACATTGGAAGAAGAGTATGTTAAACAGACTCCAGGCTTCATTGATGAGAAGCATCCTCACTGGGTATATAGACTGAACAAAGCATTGTATGGTCTTACACAAGCTCCCAGAGCCTGGTATGACACTCTAACCAAACATCTTCTTAAACATGGTTTTCTAAGAGGTGCAATAGATAATACCTTGTTCATCTTGAAAGAAAAAGGTAATATCTTACTGGTACAAATTTATGTTGATGACATTATATTTGGGTCAACTGATGATGCAATGTGTGAAAAGTTTTTGAAAATCATGTCTACTAAATATGAAATGAGTTTAATGGGAGAATTAACATTTTTCTTAGGTCTACAAATTAAACAAACCTTGGATGGTATCTTTATCAACCAAGAAAAATACGTCAGACATTTGTTAAGAAAATACAAATTTGATTCAATCCTATCTAAAACCATACCTATTGCAGCTCCTTTAAATTTGGATTCTGACCCAAATGGAAAACTAGTGGATCAAAAAGAATATTGAGGAATGGTTGGCTCACTGATATACTTAACTGCAAGTCGACCAGATATAATGTTTGCAACATGTTTATGTGCCAGATTTCAGGCTAACCCAAAAGAATCACATATGCATGCTGTTAAGCGCATTTTCAAGTACCTGAAAGGGTGCCCTAGCCTTGGTCTTTGGTAATCCCAAAGGCTCAGGGTTAGATCTAATGGGTTATTCAGACTCAGATCGTGCAGGTTGTAAGATTGATAGAAAGTCAACAACTGGAGGATGTCACTTCCTGGGGGGAAAACTGGTGAGTTGGACCAGTAAGAAGCAGACTTCAGTCTCAATGTCTACTGCTGAGGCAGAGTACATTTCTGTGGCCAGTTGTTGTGCCCAGATTCTTTGGATCAAAAACCAGTTACTTGATTATGGTATGAAGTACTCAAGAACCCCAATTTTTTGTGACAACACCAGTGCGATTGCGATATCTCACAATCCAGTAATGCACTCCAGAACAAAACACATTGACATCAGGTATCATTTCATTCGTGACCATGTTATGAAAGGAGATATTGAAATTCATTTCATTCCCACTGACAAACAGTTAGCTGATGTTTTTACAAAACCTCTTGATGAGAAAACCTTTAAACATCTCATCAGCGAATTGGGCATGTTAAATCCTCATTAAACTGGTAAGGCCCTCCAGTTGAGGATGGTTCAGGTGATCCTTGATTGGTTGGAGATTGAACCCCTTGATGTACTCAAGAACTAGTCCTTGATCAAATGGATCTCATGTTTAGGGGGAAAAGACTCAAAACATTTTTTTTCTTACTAAATTGCTTTTGCAACTGGAGAGTTCTCCAGTTGAAACTGGTACTGGATTGTTTTTCCCAGTGTAAATGTTTTGTCTCGTCTTCAAACTGGAGGTTAACCAGATTTTCATAACGGTAAGAATACTTGGTCAGTTGTGTGACACGTGATAATACTCGAGTGTTTTAACCCACTCACAACTGTCACTTGACGTGTCATTACCATGTTGTAAAAGGATATACTTTTATTGGGATTGTGAAAAGTTAGTGGGCGAGTGGGTTTATAAGCCGTCGTAGCATTTAATGCTGACACTAGGAATTGAATGTTTTGGCTCAAAATTTAAACTTATTTTTAACAAAATATCTAAAAGTTTTGATTTTTGATAATAAAATATTCTTTTTATTCTTTGGGATTGTGAATCCAGCTTATAAATACCCTGTATTTACTTTCACTTATTCACTTTCGTTTCACATTCTTTCATTCAATTCCAATCATCAACAATTACTTCTTTCTCTCTGCTTATTATCAAAACCCTAATCATCAAAATTTCAATCGTTTCGTTATTTACAATCAAATGGCTCTCAAAGCTTCTCGCAGCAGAGACATTAATTTGCTCAATGATCCATACAATCCATCTTCTCAATTAAATCGTGCACATGGTGCCCCTGAGGCAAAATTGATTAAATTGAACCCTAATAATCCCATGGCTAGTTTGAAAGGGGTTCAAACATCCGATTCTCTCATCGGTAGAATCCAACATTTTCTTCTGGATTCTCCCATTGGTGCGACCTTCTCTCTCAATCCACACAAGTTGTACCATGACTACTTGTGTGAATTCTGGTACACTACACAACTCGCTGATGACTGTTCATCCATTTCTTTTTCTCTCAAGGATGGAACAGTTGCGTGTACCATCACAGCGGATACTGTGAGAGATGCTCTACATCTCAACTCCAGTAGTCATTTCCCAAAACATTAACTATCGCCAGGTACTCCTTGACATGGGAAATAAGGAATGTTTGGAGAATGGGGTGCTGAAAACCAAAGGTGCTATGATGTTGAAGGGACTCACACCCTCGTGGAGATACTTCTTCATTCATCTGGTGGAAAGTATGGGAGGTAGTTCTGGTGGACTTGACCAGATTAACTCTACCCAAGCAGATATGGCTTACTGCTTGTGGAATGGTCTTAGAGTGGATTTTGCTGAAATTATTTTCAGAAGTTTTGTGCAGAAGTTGAAGGGCAACAGGGGATTATGCATACCCTTCTCTAGATTCTTGTCTCTTTGTTTTCTTCAGATCCTGGGCAATGACGCTTATCACAATACTCAGTCACTTTACACTGTCCCAGAGATGCTTCGAAACTTGGACTCTCTTTGCTCCTCACCTGGAGAGGTCCAGATGCCAAGTAGAATGCAGCTGGCATTCTCAAAAACTGATGCACCAGTCCAAGGTGAGTCAAAAAGACTACTGGGTGGGCCTCAAAATAATGAGGGACCCACCAGTTCGTCTGCTGGTACTGTGACGATTGCCGAACCTAGGCAGCAGTCTTTCCCCACCAGCTCCAGCATGTCAGTTCCATCAACATCTCACCTTGGAGACCTCCCAACAGGTGTCCAGGTAGTTCCAAAGGCAAAACGTTCATCAAAAAGGCACCTTAGGAGACTGTCAGATCGTGCCACTGACGATAGTACCATTGCCAACCCTCCAGTCTCTTCCCAACAAGATGCTGGAGAAAGTCAAAGGGGTGAACTACAGGCAACCACTTCCGAACATGCTGTAAGAGGAAGTGGTGAAGATGTTATTTGGTCAGCCCAGCCCAACTTAGAGTCGGTGTCAGCACTTCACTTGCAGAGCCATACTTCTGACACACTTGCAGCACGAATTGACGAAGTTTCTGGTCAGTCACAGCCAGAGATCGAGGTTCCAGACTCTTCGGCCCATGATACTACAGCTGAGGATCAAGCAGTTGTGGTTGAGGCACCAGTGACCTCTTTCCAGGGAGAAGATGCTTCGGCAATGGATCCCCCAACTGGTGAAACCATCCAGGAAATTGGAACTGGTCACCAGGAGTCTAAACAGCCTGTTCAGCCACCCCTATCATTCATGGATCTAGGAATGAGTGTGGGTAAGTTTCAGCTTGAATCCTCGGATTCGGATGAGACACATTCTGACCAGGAAATGGCTGATGCATCTGCACCTGATCAGCTTCCTTCCTTTTCTGGTCAACCCCTAGATCTCCCAGTTTCAGTTTTCACCTTCTGATTCTCCTCACTACAAGAAATTCCTCAATTCGCCTCACGACAACTCCTCTCTTCCATGAATGTGCCTAGAAATAGACACATTCTAACCCCACCGTCGCCGGCGTACATACCTGAGCAATCTCAACCTGTACGTCAACTTGAATCTCTTCCCCTCTTTCTTCAACAATTCCTCTTGTTTCACCTGGTGCTACTACATCTGGAGGATCAACACTTGTAACACCTCCTCTAGTTGTACCTGTAGCGTTTCGAACTGGTCCAGTGACACCTTCCCTTTCGTCACTGGATAGCCAATTTGTCTCTGTTCAATCTGATATCCAAAACCTTCTTACAAGGGTTGAGGATATTCAAAAGGTACTTGACAAAAATACCAAGTTCCTCTCCAGGTACCAGAAGGAACACATTACTAATGTCAAAGTGATTGACTTGGGGATTAATAAGTTCTCTGCAAATGAGGACTTGGTATTTAACAAGCTCAATGAGTTGGTAAATTCCTCCAATCTACTTGCAACATCTTTAAGGGAGGCTTTTACACTTACTCAATCTGGAGTCACATCATCCATTACCAACCTGCTGAACACAACTGTTAAATCTTCAGAGGTTGATTTGCACGAAATTGAAAGACAGGTTAAGGTACTTATTGAAAAGCCTGGTCTGGATGTGATTGATCTTGGCAACCTATTGGCCACTTCAGTTGGTCAAAAGATAGAAGACACCTTGGCTGCTAGAGATCAACACTTTATGGAAAGGGTGATATCTGAGATCACCAAGACTGCAGCGCCCCAGGTTGATCTCACTCCCATTACATCTGAGATCAATCAGTTGAGGTGCAGTCTAGGTACTCTGGCCAGCAAGGTATCTGAACACTCCACTGCAATACAGTTGCTGACGACTGAAGTTGGCAAAACAAAAGATGAGGAAATGGTGAAGAATGTTGGTACAACTAGGCTCTCCCCAGATGAGTTGACTATACTTATAGCTATTCAGGCTGGCCAAACTAAAACAAATGGCAATGTGTTGGTTCAGTCACAAGAGGTCAATCATCTTTGGAGGACAGTTCGAATGATTTGTGGAGTTTTCAAGGAGTGCAAGAACATGGGGTCTTGGCAGCCTCTAGATTACTTACCCTCTAGTCCTTCAGTTTTTGATGCAATTAGAAAAGGACTAGAAGCTGCCAAGGGGAAAGATCTGTAAACATCCCCAGCACTCACTTTGAAACTCCAAGTTCAAGTGTTGGAAAAGAGTTGGTTGTCGCTGCCAGTACTAATGCTGGTATGCAAGTTATTGAAGAATTTGAGGATGTTGGTGATAGGGGGAAGAAGGATAAGGGCAAGGCACTTGCAACTGACGAATCTGCCCAGCCGGCCACTGATATACCCTTACTAGAAACTGGAAATCCTGATCAGCTTCCTCCAGTGACTGAATCTGACAGCAAGAGATTGGCCAGGATTGGAAATGCAATTAATGAAAGGAAGAAACAAAACAAGGCCAACTTGCTTGTCTCAAGGGTTCAACTGAAAGGATTAGGCATACTTGATGTTAATGATGCTAATCTGTTGGGCATCTCACTGGAGCAATATAGGAAGGTCAAGAGTGACCCAAGGATAGTGGGACTTGTGAATGACATGATTGAAGTCCATCTGGACAAAGACTATCCTGATGATGAAGCTGAGCATGATGCCAGAAATTTAAATATATCAGTGGAGAAGGCAAAGGAAGGAAGAACTGAGGGGATTCTCCAACGAACTGAGCAAATATCGAAGAAGGTCAAACAAGTATTGAAACCACCCAAGTCTAAGAGCAAGTCAAAGCCTAAACCCTTGTCAAGGGATGCAAATTTAAGAACTTGGGTGGAACCCAATGAGCCATCTACTGAAGATATTCGAGCTGCTGTACAAAAACTGAGCACTGCCCAAATCAAACTGGTCAATGAGTCTGACGCACGTGCATACTTAAATGAAGTTCTCCAGCAAAGATATCATCGAGGAAAAATCAATGAAATCAAAGTTACAATCAAACCTGGAGGAAGGCAATTTGTGGTAACTATTTAATACTTCAAAGGATCACAGCTCACAACGGAGAATCCAAATGTTCATCAATATGGACATTCTGAACAGGTTGAAATGTTAAATCTGCTGGAGGCAAGGCAGCACAAGAATAAGAATGAGAAGGGATGGGTTTATGTACTTCAAAGTCTGATCAAGTTCAAAGAAGATGTTGAGAAAAGATTGAACTTTGATCCTGAAGATAGACAACCCATCTCTTCAGTTGTAAAGAGAAGAAGAACTGGTGAAGGGCCATCAGCTTAAGATCTTCTTCAGTTATCTGTTTTGTAATTTTATCTATTGTCTTGTAACTTTTGTAATTTTATCATGTATATACAAGTTACCAGATTGTAACCACAAGATAGATAACAGATTAAATCTAACAAACAAAAAACAAACAATCAAGCCATTTAATAATCTATAAAAATGCCTTGGAAACTAGATTAGATTTAGTCACTTAATTCTTTCAAATTCACACTTGTATAGTTACAAAAACTTGAACAGACCTGGCAATATTTAAGGACAAATAGGGGGAATTTGTTAGAACCAGTTTCGTCCAAACTGGTCTCCAGTTGGATCTGGAGACCAGAAGATTTGTCCAGAAATATATTGAAGTCTAGTTGCAACGTACAGTTTATGCAACTGAAGACTTCCTCTAGTTGAGATTTGATCAGAACTGAAGACATTCCAATTGACGTCAAAGACAACAAATGGAAGATAGAGAATGACAATGGCAGCGAAGCCAAGTTGGCATTTTACTTAGATCAAAACTGGAGAATATCAGTTTAAAGCCTTTACAATGCTTTACACTGTTTACGAGGAAGACCTTTTTGCTTTATGCAGCTTTATACAAACAATATCATTTGTCTATGATTAAAGTACAAAAGTGCATAAAGCAGGTTAGATAAAGTAATGTCTTGACTTACCTTATCAAGCATTTCAAAGGAACTTACAATTTTCCTTAAATGCTGTCAACCATATTTACACGAGAAAGTTGGATTCCCAATGCCAACTTTGTCTATAAATAGAGGTCTTTGCACAACAAGAATATAACTTTGCATATTCAGACTTTTGCAATATTCTTGGTGTACTTGTGCAATATTCTCTCAATCGTAAAAAGGAACACTTCACAACTTTAAGTTTTTCGATTGTTAAAAGAGAATTTCCTAGTATAGATCATTTGTATTTCATAGGTTGTTAGGATATTTACATTTATGTATTATCTTGGTTCCGCAACAACCTTGTATTTTATTTAGTACCAATAAATAAAATACATTTGAAAATTACAACTTGGTCTCACCATTTTATTTTAGTATACTTACTTACTTATTGCATTGTCTTTCTATTTATCATCTACTAAGTAATCTATTCAAGGACTTGGTATACATTCACTGTAACTGGTCATCTCCAGTTCTGTGTTTATATTGCAAAGAACTCTCACCATTGACATACAGGTGTCTTCAGTTAGTATCATCTCTTGAGTTGGGACTTATATTGGCTTCAAACTTTTCTGGCCAATTTGAACTGGCCTTGACTGCAGGCTTTGGAGGATTATATTCGAAAGTAATCGGAGATTTTGCTTGGGATGTTTGTCTTGCCATGATGATTTGATTTTGGAAAGATGAAGATGAAAAGAATGTGATTTAGGGTTTAAGTGTTTGAAGAATTAGAGAATGAGAGAGAAAGAATGATTGGGAAGTAAATGAAAAATGAAGTAAATGTGAGAATGATTTTTTTTGTTTGAAAGAGTATTTATATTTTCGAAGGGAATACGAAAGGATTTCCAAAGAAAATAAAATAAAAAGAATTTTGAAAATCAAACCCAATTAAAAGAAATAATGTTTTATTAAAAGGTAATTTTGATCGGGTTTGAAATCCGAAATAATTTTTTGTTACACGTCCGCATTTAATGCAACAACGGCCATGACCCCACATTTTCCAAAAGTATTCAACCGTTTTTAATGCAAAAGCAATGATCATTTTTCTTTACGGCGCAAGTGGTATGACACTTCAGCAAAAAGGTATCTCTGTACAGTAAAATCACGTGTCCACTTGCCAACCAGGTATCCACTATATAATAAAAGGTTTTGAGTGACTTCAGATTTGATTTATTAAATTCTGAGAGAGGTTAAGTAAGTGCAATCTGAGCCTTCTCATTTTTCTAAAAATTCTGAAGTCTTCTCAGATTCTGAGCCATTTCAGACAAAATATTTTCTGAGGCAAAAATTCCCCCTCAGAGAAAAATTTCCTTTACTTGTAAAAATATTTTTGTCAATTCTCCCTGAAATGCTACACAGGATTAGCATTCCTAACTCGCTGATGAGATGTTTAAAAGTTTTGACATCTAAAGGTTTTGTAAACACATCAGCTAGTTGTTTATCAGTGGGAATGAAATGAATTTCGATATCACCTTTTATAATATGATCACGAATGAAATGATACCTGAGGTCGATATGCTTGGTTTTGGAATGCATGACAGGATTGTGAGATATGGCGATGGCACTTGTGTTATCACAAAATATTGGAGTTCTGGTATATTTAACACCATAATCAGTTAGTTGGTTCTTCATCCATAAAATCTGAGCACAACAACTTGCTGCAGAAATGTATTCAGCTTCAGCTGTGGATAAAGAAACTGCAGTTTGCTTCTTGCTCGTCCAACTAACTAATTTGCCACCAAGGAAATGACAACCACCTGTGGTACTTTTCATATCTATCTTACAACCTGCATGATCAGAATCTGAATAGCCCATGAGATCTAGACTTGAGCCTTTGGGATACCAAAGACCTAGTCTGGGGACACCTTTAAGGTACCTGAAAATTCTTTTTACAGCATTCTGGTGTGCTTCCCTGGGATCAGATTGAAATCGTGCACAAAGACATGTTGCAAACATTATGTCTGGTCTATTTGCAGTTAAGTACATTAGTGATCCCACCATGCCACAATATTTTGTGGGATCTCCAGGGTTTTCCATGAGCATCTGAGTCCAAAGTTAATGGTGCAGAAATTGGAGTATCTTTGAATGAAACTGAGTCAAATTGATATTTCTTTAATAAATCTCTGACATTTTTTTCTTGATTTATAAAAATTCCATCATTGGTTTGTTTTACTTGAAGACCCAAGAAGTATGTCAATTCACCCATCATACTCATTTCATACTCAGAAGACATTATTTTTTAAAACTTGTCACACAATTTTTTATTTGTAGAACCAAACACAATATCATCAACATAAACTTGTACAAGTAAGATATCACTTTTCTCATGTAAGATGAGTAAAGTATTATCTATTGCACCCTTTTTAAAACCATTATCTAAAAGATGTCGAGTTAGAGTATCATACCAGGCTCTAGGTGCTTGTCTCAGACCATATAAAGCTTTGTTCAGCCTATACACCAAGTGAGGTTTTTCTTTGCTTTCAAATCCTGGTGGTTGATAAACATACACGACTTCTTCTAATTCTCCATTCAGAAATGCACTTTTAACATCCATTTGGTAGACTTTGAACTCATGATGAGCTGCAAATGTTAAGAATATTCTGATAGCTTCAAGTCTAGCAATTGGTGCAAAAGTCTCATCAAAATCAACTCCTTCTTGTGCATAACCCTTTGCAAGAAGTCTTGCCTTGTTTCTAATTACATGGCCATCTTCATCCACCTTGTAACGAAAGACCCATCTTGTCCCAATTGTTTCTTTTTTCAGATTGTTAGGACAGGGAACAAGCTCCCAAACATTGTTCCTTTCAATTTGGTTAAGCTCTTCTTGCATGGCTTCAACCCAACTTGGATCTTTCATAGCCTCGTCAATCTTCTTCGGTTCTATCAGTTAAAAAGTTGACATTTAAGCATTGATCGCTTGTGGCTCTTCTGGTCTAAACCCCTCTACTTGGATCGCCAATAACTTGATCAATTGGATGTGATCGACTCCATTTAGAGTAATGACCAGGATGAACAATGATATCAGTGCAAGAACTCCTTTGGCTTACTTCAGGAGATGTTTAAGAATAGACTATTTCAGTTTCATCATCTTCATCATCTTGTAAATCACGATTTGCATCATGAAATTCTTCATTCTGATGTATTTCAGTGGAGACTGATATCTGAGGAGTAGTAGCACGCACATCTAATCCAATAATCATTTCAGAAGGCAGTTTGAAAGTGACTGAAGGATAATATGGAGTGTTACTTTGCTGAATATTAACTGGTTCTGAACTGAGATGATCAGAAACACATTCAGGTGACTGATCTGATTTATCATTGTGATTAGTTTCTCAAAAACTGATTGGACTTTCTGAGGGTGGTTTAGAGACAGGTTTATTACAGATTGCAGAATTTGATTCATCAAAGGTAACATGAATTGACTCATTAACCTTTTCAAGTCTTTTGTTATAGACTTTAAAGGCTTTGCAAATTGTTGAGTAACCTAAAAAGTATCCTTCATCAGCCTTGGCATCAAACTTGCCCAATTTGCTGGAATCATTCAAAATGTATACTGGACATCCAAATACATGGAAATATTCAATATTAGGCTTTCTATTTCTGAGTACTTCATAGGCAGTCTTCTTATGTCTCTTGACATAAATTGAACGATTCTGGGTGTAGCAAGCAGTTGCAACAGCTTCAGCCCAAAAGCATTTTGGAAGACCTGATTCATTCAACATACTTCTGGCAGCTTCTATCAGCGTACAATTCTTTCTTTCTACAACACCATTCTGTTCTGGTGTGTGGGCTGAGGAGAAGTTTTGAGATATGCCAGTGTCAATGCAGAAGGTTTCCAGAGTAGAATTTCTGAATTCAGTGCCATTGTCACTTCTGAGCTAACGAACTTTTCGCTTGTGCTTGAGTTCAATTTGTTTGATAAGGGCAATACTTTCAGCAGCAACTTCACTTTTGGTTATGAGGAAGATCACCCAACAATATCTTGAATATTCATCAATTACCACCAGGGTGTATTTCTTTCCAGCTCTTGTCTGCACGTTCAAAGGACCAAAAAGATCCATATGAAGCAAATGAAGTGGTTCAGTGATGCTGAAATTTTGCTTAGTTCTGAACAATGTTTCCTTCTTCTTTCCCATTTCACAACCTAAACATGGCTTGTCTTTGTTGAAAGACATTACAGGTATCCCATCAACTAGTTGTTTTCTTGACAACTTATTTATTTAAAGTTCAGATGGGATAACCTTTTATGCCATAACCAATTTGTGCCCTCATCTGCCTTTGTGTAGAAACATTGTTCTGAAGTAGCACTATTCATATCTACAATATAAATGTTTCCCTTCCTTGGTGCAATCATTACTACCTTTCAACCTCTATTGAATATGGTGCCTTGTGAAACATCAAATAATACCTTAAAGCCATCATCACAAAGTTGGCTGACACTGATCAGGTTATATTTCAAACCATTCACATATGCAACTTTTGTGAATTTAACTTGACCATTATTCACAACACCATATCCCTCAGTTTTTCCATTTTCATCATTTCGAAAAGTTATTGAGGGCCCCTCTTGCACCCTATATTCCTCTAGCAGGGTCTGGTGACCAGTCATGGTTCTGCCAGTTGCACTGTCCAGAAACCATATATTCTTTTTGCGGTCACCCTGCACATACACAAAGATTAGTTCCTTTTGGGAACCCATCTTTTGATGGGTCCACTGGGCTCTCCCTTAGCAGCCTCAGATTTCTTTGGTATATATGGAACAGAAGGATCAAAGGGGTGTCAGTCATGATCTCAGATGAGATAAAAACAGTTGGTTTGATGATTTTTTTAACCTTTTTCTTCTCAGATTTTTCTTTGATTTGTTTGATCTTCTTAGAAAAAGGTTTTGGGTTTTGTTTAGGATTCTGCGGAGTGCATTCAACATTTTTTAATCGTGCATTACAACTTTGCACTTGCCTGACCAACATTTCAAATTGGCTTTCTATCCTTAACAAAAGACTCTTCATTAGACACCTGAGCCCTACCTGAATCTGAGGTAGAAGGCTCAGCAAGGGAGACATTTTTCTTCTGCTGCTGGTTTTTAGAGACCTTAGATGAAGGCTGAGGGGAAGGCTTCTTGGTTTTAACTTTCTTGTCTAAAGCACTAGTCTGACGTGCTTCAGATTTTCCCTCAGGTTGTTCCTAGGCTTTCTCAGTTATCTCTTTTGTTTTACCAAGATCTTTGAAAATTATTTCTGGTCTCATTTCTTTCGGAAATGCATCTAAATCAGTTATTACAGATGCAAGATGAAGATCACCTGTGCCATATGCAATTCTTTGATTTTCAAAAGTTTTCTTAATGGCAGCTTCAGGAAATGGTGATTTCATCCAGGATTTGATTATTTTTTGTTCTTTTTCTAAATCCTTAATTCTTCCTTTTCAAGTTCACGTTTGGACACTAGAGATTGATAACTTTTTAAAGCCAACTGAACATCTTTTAGTTCTTTTAGCCTTGCCTAACTGGCGTTCAGTTCAGAAGAATTTACTTCAAACATTTTAATACTTTCTAAACACACAGTTTCAACATAAGAAATATCGGCCTCTATCAGAACTAAAAGATCTAATTTTTGTTCCTCATCTTTTTCAAAACCAAAAGCACTAACCTTCTTCATGATGATATCCACCCATCGACCGGATTCCACATCAGACTTGATAACATGACCTTGATCTTTACGAGCCATTAAAACACATGTCCCTCACTTCTTCTTCATCATCAGAGGACACGTCAGAATCCTCTCATTTTTTTGAGTCTGCCACCATGCAGCTATTCTTGTTGGATTCTTCTTGTGCCATAAGTGCAATGTGGGCTTTCAGCTTTTTGTATTTAGCTTTGTACCCATCATCAGATTTCTGAAAAATAGAATGGTTAGGGGCAGTTTGTGATGAGGAGGGCTGTGATGATCTGCATTCCTTCATAAAATGTCCTTTCTTTCCACATTTAAAACACTCTAAATTGGACTTGTCAATGGAATTATTTGAAGAAAATTGTTTGCCATTTCTTTTTGATTTAAATTTGAAACGATTAAAAGTCTAGAGAAGTATGTCTTTGACTTATGGGAATCTATTGTGTACACAAAGGCTGACAAGAGAAAGAAATCCGAAGACTACTTCCAGTATACCTTAGAATCAGAAGGAAAGTACTATTTATGCAAGTTTAATCTGGAACAGTTCAGATTCATCTTAGGGTTTCCTGAACAAGAAGAATATGAAGAACTGCCATCTGTTGAAAAAATGTTGGCTGCAGTTCAAGCCCTTGGATATGAAGGAGAAATGGGAACTTTGAGAGATTTCAAAAGGATGAATGTTGCTACTCTATGGCATATCATGTACAATGTCTTGAATACATGCTTGATGCCCTCACAGAAAGAGATTGATGCTATGACAAAACATTCATTGTCATTATACTATGCAGTCACCCACAATGTGGAGTGTGACTATGCCAAGATTATCTGGGAAAAGATGGCACAAGCTGTCAAAGCTAAAGACAACAAGACAAGAAATACATCTCGTACATCAGATTCTTCACATTGCTGATTGAAGATGTTCTTGATTCAACAGATGTAATCCCCAAGTTAGATGACTCCTTAAAATGTGTCATTGCGATGTACAAGTCAAATCTAAAAGGCACAGGGAGTGATGTTGCTAAACCTTTTCCGATTCCATCATTTTTGCTTAATCTTGTACCGGCTAACAGTCCCCATTTTAGGAGTTATAGAGAGTGGATAGACACAGTTCTGGGGTCTGAAAGCCGACAGACTCCTACCCCAACTGTGCATAGGTTGCCAAGTGAGGGTCCTAGGATATCTAAAAGAAAAAGAGGGGATAGAGGAGAGGGGACTGTTGAGCAACCAAAGAGAAAACTTAAAAGAGTATCATTTGAAACACCTAATATCTCATCTTCTAAAACAACACCACCACCATCACAATCAACACATTCAATTTCAACA